>NW_018408572.1:12876-63538 GCF_002113885.1 Mizuhopecten yessoensis
TCTCTTTTTATGTCTCCGCCTGTTGTTGTGGGTATGGTCGTCAGGGTAAGGTTCTCTCTTTTTATGTCTCCGCATGTTGTTGGGGTTGGGGTCGTCAGAGTAAGGTTCTCTCTGTTTATGTCTCCTCCTGTTGTTGGGGGTAGGGTCTTCAGGGTAAGGTTCCCTCTGTTTATGTCTCCGCCTGTTGTTGGGGGTAGGGTCGTCAGGGTAGGGTTGTCCTTTTTATGTCTCCACCTGTTGTTGGGGATGGGGTTGTCAGGGTAATGTTCTTTCTGTTTATGTCTCCGCCTGTTGTTGGGGGTAAGGTCTTCAGGGTAAGGTTGTCTCTTTTTATGTCTCCGCCTGTTGTAGGGTTGTCCGTTTTGTTTTCTCCACCGATTTATTGTGGTGGGATTGTTGGATTTGTTTTGTCTAAACTGCTGTACTTTCTCGTTATGTTCGATATCTAAATCTTACAAAATGTTTCGTAATTATTGTGCGTTACATGGATATTTAAGAGTGTCATTACATTTACTTACATGTGTTGCCGACTGATTCAACAAACATTGAAGAAATCAATCTTGTAATGATTCACCGTTTACTTTTTTACAGGATTACAGACAGGTCAGACGTTCCTGTGTTGTTGAACGATCCTGTTATTGCAAAACTGGCCACAAAGTACAATAAAACCCCTGCTCAGGTAGATTATATTTTGCGCTTTGAATGCGGAATTATTGTCGAAAAAGCAATAATTGAAAAAAGTAATCATCATTCATTTCTGAGTGAAACACATGTAAATGTTATTGCATAGTAGAATTTACATTGAGTCCTAAATATTTCAGAAGCAAAAAAGAATGACATAAGCGTTTGAATTGTGCTATTCCGTCTTTGCATATTGCAGAGTTATCTTCTCTTGGGAGCAGGTATTGATTGTTACGTCATTAGTTTGTGCGAGAAAATTACGTCGTTTCTCAAACATTGATGACGTTACTCTCACAAACAAGTGACGTAACAATCAATACCTGCTCCCAAGAGAAGATAACTTTGCAATACGCAAAGACGGAATACAACCCCCAAATGGTATTTTTATGTATTGGGTTTTTTTCACAGGTCCTTTTACGGAATTTACTTCAGAGGAATACCATAGTCATTCCAAAAAGTGTGACACCAAGCAGAATTCAACAGAATGGAAACGTACGATGAACTTTACTTACTATCAGCTAACAAAATTCAGCAGCATTACGCAAAACAACATGATTTAAAGTTCACTTGTTCTGATAAATTTTATTATTTAAACATCAATGTTCGTCATGTATAAATATTCATAATTTACTGTTTATAATGAATCAGTGTAGTAAGATAATATGCTTTCAAAAACTAACATGATCATAAAGCTGCTATTAACATTGGATACATGTTAAATGTAGTTTTGACAGTCTGAATGACACTATGAACATACTTGTTATACACATCTATGAAATACTATTTATTGATTGAATATCGACATTGTGTTAATTATACTGCACATGAAATGAGAAGAGATAACAATTGATATAATTCAGTTTAATTATTATGATATTGCAATGTTTCCAGGTGTTCGATTTTCAACTATCACCAGAGGATATGACCGTCATTGCAGGAATAGACAACGGAGAAAGGCTGATACAATACCCAGCGTTAGTACATCTTAAACACGTTAAATGTGTTGTGTTAGACACAGCAGCAACTATAATATGTAGTTTATAAGTTTAAACGTTAGCAATCTTTAACCCAAGGACGAAACACATGAATAATGTACTTCTATGCTAAATAGAAACAAGTTGATTCTTTAGTGTCATCAAAATCTTAATTCTAACCCATAATTGATGACATTAAAGCAAAATACAAAAACAAAAAATTATATTCAACTTCACACTTTTAAATTATTCTATTCAAGCAAAAACATCAAAAGATATGACGTCACAATGTGATCTGATCAATCATAATTTAAATATTTACTTTTTCTTTCAGCATGGCAACCTTTTATGACTATCCATTCAACAGTCCTTTGTAGAGAGATGTTGATCTCTCAACAGTCTTGTGAAGAGATGTTTTGGTTTCTCAACTGCCTTGTATATAAATACTTTGACTTCTCAGCAGTCTTGTGTGAAAGGATTCCGGTTTCACAACCCAAGATGTGGATAGACAAAGAGCTTTCTAAAAACATTAAACTATCACTTCAGCTGATTTGAGAGAAATGTTGTCTTTGTGTAATTGTAATTGAACCCTTACAAAGTATAAAATGCAGCAGTTAGAAATATTTCGGTAAATCATAAATCTGGACGGGTACAATTTATTTTACCATTTATTACATTAACCAATAACGTCAATGCTTAATTTGTATCATTAACAATGCACAATGCATAAGCCTATGCTTTGTATTTATGTTACATTATATGTCTGCGTGAGCCTGCGTTTTGAGATTATGCTACATTATTTTATTATATATTTATCTTTAAAAAATGCACTTTTGACTTGATATAAGCAGTCTATCACTAAATATCAGCAACAGTACGCTATACATTAATCTCGCACTTACACATTAAACGACTAGAAATATAAGTAAACAAAGCAGCGATATATAAATTTAGTAAGCTGATGCAGACGTCCAAACTAGATAAACATTTGATTATCAGTGGTAGTAAGTGTCCAAGAATGAATCGCCCATGGCTAAAGTGTTCCAAAACATGAAGAAATTCAACGAAGGGAGAAATGTATATAAAAACCCTTCACAACGTTACAAAGTTAGAACATTTGACTAAAACATTTTCAAATAGGTATTTTATTTCAATTGTGCCGGATTAATTTCCATCTAAATTCAATTCTATGAATAAAAACTAGTGCATGAACGAACATGTAAAATGTTCAAATTCATAGTTCGACTTTGTTTGGATAGTAAGACATGTAACTCCTCACGCATTTATTCATAAATATTGTTTTGATAACGATATATCATGTAAACTTGCATTCCCAAATAAAATTTGGGTAAAGTTATGCATATGTAAACCATGTGTATTGTTACCAAATTACTGCAAACATCCTAGGACCGTGAAACTTAAAGGCATGCGCTATAACAAACTTTTAGACTTTTTGTCTGGCTTACATCCGGGATTCAAGCACTTCTTAACCCACCGGGAACAACTCGTTTTCCTCTTGTTAAATGTAGCACTCAATTTGAGTATATTTTCAATATAGTATGCATGACATAGCAACACAGTACTCCTCTATATACGGTTTAAAGATGCGTATGTACAATGAAAATCGGTTTATACAATTATGAAACAGTGGAGGTGGTCAGAGCCTGCCTGAACCCATCGAGGGTTGGCAAACTGACCAGCGACTGTGGCAAGGTGTTTCAAACTCTGAGGGCACTCGGGAAGAACGAGTGTTGGTATAATAGTGTTTAGCAGTGTGGTTGCAGGTATCGGATGCTATGACCTCTTGTAGCAGCACCTGATGGCATGAGGTATGGCTCTGCTGGAATGTTTACTAGGTGGTTAACAAGTTTGTACAGCAAGATGGTCTTAACTTTGGTTCTTCTTGACTGTAGGGGTTCCCATCCAAGATCAGTGAGCATGTTACTTTCGCTGCTTGTTTTGCGGTAGTCGTTGGATACAAATCTGACCCCTCCATACATTGGACCATCTCAAGTGAGTTTATGTTTCGCTTGGTGTTAGGTTCCCATGCAATTGAGGCGTATTCAACGATCGGTCTGACAAAAGCGTTGAGAGCATGTTCTTTTGCTAAAGGTGGGAATTGACCAATGTTCATTTTTTACGACAGACAGGGTATTGTTTGCTTTCTTAGTAACAACATCAGTGTGTATGTTCCATGATAGGTTTTTCGATATGTTAAGGCCTAAATAATTTGCAGGGTCTAAGTAATGTAAGGTATAACCGTGAATGAGGTAGTAATGATCCATTGTATTTCGCTTTTTAGTGACAGAGAGGACTTCACAATTGTTTGGATTCAACTGCATTTGCCATGTTTGTTCTCAATTGATGGGGTTGTCAAGGAGTGACGCATCATCTTTAAGTCTTATTTTCCGGTACATAACGCAGTCGCATTACACACATCTATAAAGTATAACAAAAGTTGTCTAGCCTTGTTTCACATGAATATATATTGCACACATCAATAAAGTATTACAAAAGTTGTCTAGCGTTGTGTTAAATATATATTGCGCACGTTCCATAAAGTATTACAGAAATTGTGTAGCCTTTTGTTAAATATATATTAAACACACTCATGAAGTATTACAGAAGTTGTCTAGCCTTGTGTTAAATATATATTAAACACACTCATAAAGTATTACAGAAATTGTCTAGACTTTTGTTAAATATATATTACACACATCTATAAAGTATTACAGAAAGTGTCTAGCCTTTTGTTAAATATATATTAAACACACTCATAAAGTATTACAGAAATTGTCTAGCCTTGTGTTAAATATATATTACACACATCCATAAAGTATTACAGAAATTGTCTTGCCTTGAGTCAAATATGTAGTACACAGATCCATAAAGTATTACAGAAAGTGTCTAGCCTTGTGTTAAATCTATATTACACACATCCATAAAGTATTACAGAAATTGTCTTGCCTTGAGTCAAATATGTAGTACACAGATCCATAAAGTATTACAGAAAGTGTCTAGCCTTGCGTTAAATATATATTACACACATCCATAAAGTATTACAGAAATTGTCTTGCCTTGAGTTAAATATGTATTACACACATCCATAAAGTATTACAGAAAGTGTCTAGCCTTGTGTTAAATATATATTACACACATCCATAAAGTATTACAGAAATTGTCTAGCCTTGTGTGAAATATATATTACACACATCCATAAAGTATTACAGAAATTGTCTGGCCTTTTGTTAAATATATATTACACACATCCATAAAGTATTACAGAAATTGTCTGGTGTGTTATTTACACACATTCCCAATTATGTAGTTAACGACAAAGGATTTCAAGGTACACACATGTATACGTCTGGACAGCTAAACTTACTAGATTCTTCTTTTCAAAGGCGGTGTACACCAGCGGTCACGTGATAGGTTCACAATTATAGGTGTACATGTTATCACTGAATGAATGTTAAAGTGCAGAATCAATGGGGAAATCCTGACAGATCTAAATGCAGCAGTAATACAGATTAAAAAACATGCAATCAGTAACTAGATGACGAAGAACGGTATTTCCATTTCTGTGTATGTCTTTTAAATAATAAGATATATAATACGTAGGAAAACAGAAATAAATTTAATAAATCAATAGAATATCCCACCTGGAAAAACTGTCAACTGCTGTTTACGATCCATAGAACACATAAGCAGACTGTGAAAAGAATAGTATCGTCTTATGGAAAACAAGAAATCTGGAAACGCTCACGATATGGAAATCACAGCACGTTACGCACTTCAAACATGAAAGGACGTAACGTAACATTACTACCACAATTGGTACAATTTTGACAGTTATTCAGTGATATTTAAACATCCAGATCTTGCATCTGGAATGTTACTTGATTCTCGACAAAGACTATCCATGGTGGTATTTTTTCAGGAAAAAATGATTTTAAGTAATTTGTTTTTAGGAATAGAACGCTTTTCGCAGTGTTTCGTCCGTTTTTCGGTCATTATAATTAAGAACACAAATTGGTACTCCATATCACAGCTACACTGTAGGATATGAAAGAGCTATGGTGGGTTGCTATGCCTATTTCTCCAAAGATGTGTCCACGAGTGCGCACGTGCCACCGTGTACTGTCATGACGCGTCCTCAGGTATTTTAATACAGGTAGCTCTATCGGAATCCTGTGTCTAAGAATATATTATTGTAAACAGCCGAATTCAAGGCCATGGCTATTGATACATGCATTTCACGATAAACACTCAAAATAATGCTTATTTCTATGAATTTAGATCGTATAACCATTACCAAAGGGATTTAATGTTTATTACTACTGCCTGCGTCATGCCGTTACCTTTCTTACAAAATATACATCTTGATTTCGAATAGCATATCTAACACCTGAAATGTGATCCCTACTTTGTGCTACAGTCTTCCTACATTTCAAACAAATGAGACTCTCCTCAACGATGAATTTCCCCTTATTTTCAGTAATATATTTGCGATAATAACAGTTCTTAATTTTTTGCTTGGCCTTTTTTTTATTCTGACGCAACAATCCCACATTGTTTTGTATGATGCTGGGTTTAAATAATATATTTAATTACCAGTGCCGATAGGAGGGTAAAGCAAATCATAAATATCATTTAAAATGATGTATTATCTACAAAGCGTAGCTGTACTGTACACGTGTACAGTGAGTTATTGACATACATTGTTATTCCATTTGATTTAAACATATTTTATTGTAATTTATGTACAATGAGAGTTGGGCAAAAGTTATACAGCTTATACTAAGCCCTTTCCCTACAATATAAATATATTCTTTTAGTCAGTACATTTTCCCTTTCCAGTAAGAGGGAGGGGGGGGGGGGGGGGGAAGAAGCTTACTTTTGAACTAGATTTTTTACTGATATGTGTAAAAGTGCATCTCTGACCACGGGACTGCTCTTTCTCAATGCAAACGGAACTAGTGATAATCTATTCACTATTCGTTCACTGTCTGCTGTTCTAATGTTCATCACACCCCGTTGTATAAATCTTTCTCCTGTGCATTCGTCGCTTGCTGGTATTTTCGTCTCCACTAGTCCGTTTGCACACAGAAACACCAGACACATGGTATAGTTTCATTTTCGCATATTAAATGATCATAAAAAGAATGTTACACAGGTTAAATATATTATTGTATTATAGAGTCAGCTGGAAAAAAATACTTAGTATAAGGTTAGTCTAATTTGTGAACCTGTTGTGAGTGCAAGAGATAATATTCAAAATCTGTGTGTATTGCTGCGTCTGTCTTACTACTAGTTCATTATCTTGCTGGGACAATTCATTACTACCATATTTCGTCTTTGCGTATTGCAGAGCTACCTTCTCTTGTGAGCAGGTATTGATTGTTACGTCATTGATTTGTGTGAGAAAATTACGTCGTTTTCTCAAAAATTGATGACGTTGCTCTCACAAACAAATGACGTAACAATCAATACCTGCTCACAAAGGAAGTTAACTCTGCAATACGCAAACACGGAATAACACTAGCTGCAAGTCAAGTATAGGATGAAATCCTTCAATTCACGGAAGAGTTTAACTCTCTGGTCCGCAGTTTTTACAGACAAAAAGAAGTGGTATGTATCTTCTACAGAATGTCCAAACTGACAATCCTGAAAATGAATTAAATTGGCATGAAATAGATGATTATTTAGGGTACTAGAACGATTTCGTAATCTAGAATATATCATATTTCTTTTGCTGTCGCCGATGAGGTAATAATTTGGAACGTGAATTTAAAAACTTTGTACGAAACGCTGCGTCTAATATCAAGGTCTAAATTGTTCCCGAGTCGGATTGTGGACGGGGAAGAAAAGACATAATTGTTAGTTGTAGTCTTGAATTAGGTATACAATAGTCCTCAGCATTACGGAGGTTATAACGGGATTTTTCTGACACTAAAGGGGATAGTAGAGAGACGAGATAGTACGGTGCAAGCTTATTTTGACTTTGTAAAAAAAATAGTTGTAATTTTCTTCTTGATCATCTCTCAGATCAAGTTTCTAAACCACTTTCAATGTACAAAGATTCTCTACTTCCGTAAGAAGGTAACCCAGTAGTGTACCCTTGCAGCCTCTAGCTGAAGTTTTTCTATTTTGTCTGCAGCAGCGAGAGTACATCTAAAAGAGGGAGAATGTATGTTCTATTTAATATATATTACAATTTACAAAGAACGCTTATTTGCTTAGATGCTTTCTGGCATATATTCTCCACATGAGAGCTCCATTTACAGCTTTTCATCTAATCACATAATTCCATAGCAGATAAATCAATAGGTATATGTTATTGAAATTAAATAAAATGTTCCATCGATTAGAAAATATTGTATTACCTAATTCAGGGAAAAGAGCACATGCCTAAATATTAAAAACAAGAGCCCCATAGGGCCTGTATCGCTCACCTGGATATCTAAGCAATCATGGCAAATTATTCTCCAAATGAGATCCAAGGGAATATGCCAGACACTAAGGCAAATCCTTGTAGTATATCTGTATTTGATTTTTTATGCCCAGCAATTTTATGTATGGTTATGGGGTGGGGATCTCAACTGGTTCCAAGCTGTGACTCAGAAACTAGGTCCCTATGGTTGTGGCCAGACCCCCGGATCAATTATAATAACATGACTGCATTTGTCTCTTTTTGTCCAGCATTTGTATATATAGTTTTGGGCTGGGGATCTCAACCGTTTCAAAGTTATGACCCAGGGGTTATGTCTGCAAAAGTGGGGCAGACCCTGGGTCAATTCTAATATCGTGACTTCATTCGTCTCTTTATGCCCACCAATTGTATATATAGTTTTTGGGTGGGGATCTTTACCGTTTCAAAGTTATGACCCATGGGTTAAGTCTCCAATGGTAGGGCCAGACCCTAGCCATCCTGGAAGCAAATGTGCATTCCTCTCTTTAAACTCAGCAATTGTATATATGGTTATATGGTGGGGATCTCAACCATTTCCAAGTAATATATTTTTTTCCCCACCCCTTAGCCCGGGGGGTCAGCCCCACCATTTGTACAATTTTGAATCCCTGCCTCCCATGAATGCTTCCGACCAAATATGATCAATATCCATGGTATAGTTCTACGGAAGAAGTCGTTTATAGCAATTTAGCCAAATTGCCCCCTTTTGGCCCAGCCCACAGCCCCCTGGGGGGGTTAGCCCCACCATTTGTACACTTTTGAATCCCCACCCCCTAGGGATGCTTCCAGTCATATATGGTTGATATCTATCTCTTAGTTCCAGAGAAGAAGTCGCTTAAAGTAATATAGCTAAATAACCCTTTTTGGCCCCGCCCCTTAGCCGCCACGGGGGTCGGCCACACCATTTGTACAATTTTGAATCCACACCACCTAGGGATGCTTCCAGTCAAATATGGTTGATATCCATCACTTAGTTCCAGAGGAGATGACGCTTAAAGCAATATAGCTAAATTGCCCCCTTCTTGCCCCGCCCCTCAGCCCCTTGGGGGTCAGCCCCACCATTTGTACAATTTTGAATCCCCACCACCTAGGGATGCTTCCATTCAAATTTAGTTAAATTCCAATCAGAGGTTAAGAAGAAGAAGAAGAAGTCGTTTAAAGAAATTGTTGACGGACGGACGACGGATGGATGGACGACGGACGCCACGGCATAAGTTCGGACCCGGTGAGCTAAAAATGTACATGTACGACGTGTTTCTGGTTTTCTGACATGTTTACTTTGAAGTTATCGTATATATTCTTAAAATGTCGCTGTAAACAAAAATATCTGATGGAAATGTTCATGATTTCTCTAGATCTATATTGTTATACCATTACAGGAAAATACACAACATGAATTTTAAAGTATTATTCCAGGGACTTACATAGCAAAATAATCTTATTCCGCGATTATTCGAACCGTTTTCCGACCGTGTTCCCATTCGGCCGGGTAGCGTATACATTGTACGTATCCGTACTACATGTACATTGTACCAATAATTGTAGTAGCGCGTAACGTTACATAAAATAAAATAGCCCGTAGGTCATAATATTTTTTTATATATCTAAATATAGCAAAAAAATAATTAAAACATGCAATCAGTAATTAATTGGATGTCGAAGTACGGTATTTCCCTTTCTGTGTATGCCTTCTGAATATTAAAAAAGGTACATTGGAATGCCGAAATAAATTTGATCAATCGTTAAAATACCCCTTCCTGGAGAAAGTGGCAATTGCTGTTTACGATCCATAGGACATATCAGCAGACTGCAAACATAGTAATAACGTTTTATAGAAAACAACAAACCTGGAAAAAAAATAAACAAAAAACATGATAGACTATTAAGTCTTTTAATCTTTGTTTTCTTGTCCATATCAAAAACACTTTAAAATTATCAGTCATTCACGTCTGGCTTATATTCTTGTGATTTTAATGATTTTACAAAAGTCCCTCATGTAATTGTTGGTATTTATTGTTCTCCTCCTGCTTTACATACTTCTGTGTCTTTCTTGACATACGTAATGGTAGATCGATTTTCAAAATCCCCCTATGTCCCTCACTCTCACCACTCGGTTGTAAGGCGCATGCGTAAATCACGTAGAAACCAAAAAGATCCGGTGATTTGCTTAATATTACAGATTGTGTCATATACAAAAAACGAAGTGATTTTGAATATCTTTTAAACCTCTTTTTGCTATAAAACAAACAACCATAATTATTAAAATCTGCAACAGTACTTTTCGTTTGTTCAATATGTTTGTTAGATACATTTCGCATTCCCTATTATATTTGCGGTTCGCTTTTCATACCGATTCTATATTTAGCATACCTGTTATTCTGTCGTTGAGGAAGCTTATAATTTCAGCAGCAAAGATGTCGAGATCAAAACCAAAGGCTAAGATGGTTGAGGACTTAATGAAGAAAACCAAATGTAAGTTAAATGATAAATACCTGTTTAACCTGCTAATCTCGAACAGCAATTATTATTCCAGTTCAGTTAACTTATATGATACATTCATCATTCAAAATTGAGAAAGATGCGACCCCCCCCCCCCCCACACACACACACACACTCTCTCTTATCATTTCCAGTCAACGACCATGGACAATTCTTATCAGCATTTCCCGTGCGACACAATAATAGTCAACTTTTTTCAATTTTAAAACGGAAAATAAATGATCTTATTGCAAACCCTAGCTTTTTGTCTAATTATAGCTTTTAATCAATCAGTTGATGTTTAAACATTTAAATTGACTAGTTGGTGCTGTCGTCTTCATCTCTGGTTGATGTTATCCATCAACAATGGTGGTAATTGACATCGGAGGGAAGTGCTGAAATTCTTGAGTAGTTATAAACTGTGAGTTTTCATATTTGTGTAGCAGAACTGGACTGGGTCGAGGACCATGCAGGTAGCTGTAGATCTAGAGCATCCATCTAGAGTTTGTGTCCCAGGTTTGAGCTCCAATCTGGTCGTTACATTTTCTCTTTCTCCTGTTACAAAATTTACGAGCATGCCAACCCTTGTTGCAAGCATTGAGAGCTACCTGAGGAAGGGGATATACCCAGACTTGGGTTGTAAATAGTGGTGTCTTCGGGAGCGAAGACTTATAAAAAGGAGGGAGGAATGTAAGGAAGCTTATAGCAGAACTGGACTAGGTAGATCGTCAGCAACCAGGTAGCTCGATTGGTAGGGCAGCCGTCTACAGTTGGGATGGTCCCGGGTTTTGAAACCTAGTCTGGCCTTTACATTTTCTCTTTCTCGTGTTACAAATTGGCGAGCTTAAAACCCTTGTTTAAAGCACTTGGTGAATGGTAGTTTGGTGTACATGCCAGATCTCACTGTGTGAGACAAAATATCACGGATTTTCATCGCCGATAAAGTCCCATGACGTGGGATGTGTAATTACGAAATGTCATTAAAACCACACGTTTTTTAATTATTGATCGGTGAACCATTCTCCTGTAGTTATTTACTCAAAGCTTTACGAGATTTAACATTGTTTTCAGGGATAAATCACGAGAGCTCTCAAGTAGCTGTAATGTGATCAATTGAATCAACACATGAATTAGTGAAAATATATAATATTTATAAAAATATTGGTAAAATGAAGTGGTATTAAAAACGACATATACATGTTTATGAAAATTGGTCGTTGGTTGTAAAAGTGATCAAAAATCTAAATGAAGGCATTCTCTTTATGCCCTCTTGTGTCCTTAATGCTGATTGGCTTGTATATTGTTTTCCTGAAATATGTAAAATTCCTTCACCCATGTACACTATTACCATCATCAATAGGACGTAAAACACAAATAAACCATGTACAATATATAATGCCAGATTAATGGATGGAATTATATTCATGTACTCCGTGTACACATCAATACAATTGTCAAAATTATTGGCCTAGCTCTGACACCCCTGATACATCTGTCACTTTATATGTTTCAGATAAGAAAGATGTAGTGGAGTGTTTGCTGAAGATGTTCAGGGTGTATGACACAAAACTTAAGAATATTGAAAAGTTTCGAGTGGAGAAATCCAAGTTCCGATATATGCTGCAGGCTGTGTTCTGTTTAACAGACGATATCTTAATGGATAGAGGTAAGAAATCATTACTTTAAGTACATCGAGATTTATACTGCAGTGTTTCCTGTTACATGTAACTCACAAATCTGTTTCCAACCTGATTCAGGCTTATATTTTCCCACAATAGACTGATGACTAATAAAAAATATAATAAGTTATGAAGAGGACTTTGATATTCAAACAAGCGAAAACCATCAAATAAAAAAATGTGAGCAAAAAAATAACTGGAGATTACCAAATCAAGCATTTTGACACAGAATCTACTTATTTATGTATTTGTTTTCTGTCATTAAATCTGGAACAAATATCACCTGGGGTGTACAGTGTCACTCTAGCCAAACAGTTTGGTCTACTAGTAGACTTTACCTCGGAGAACTTTTAAAAACATTTAAAAAAAATACTGAAATAATGACAAGTCTGGGTAAGAGAAATTTAAAAAAAAATCTGCCCAAGTTCGCCAGTACTCTTAAATGTGAAATTGTACACATGTAATCAAATTGTGTTAAATTTCCTCGTTGAAATTTTCATCTGGGAAGTTTTTTCCCAAATTCGATGCAAACATCTTCACAAAACATGCACATGTATGCATAGAAATTCTTTTTATGTTTTTTTTTATTTTTGTTAGTCTCACAAAGTAAAATATTTCTTCCTTATCTACGTGTTGTTGATTGATAATGCATTATAATGTACTTATATCTACAATAACATTTATTCCTTATGATTAGGAGGCACGGTAGTCTAGTGGTAGGACGCCGGGCTCGTGACCGAAGGGTTGCGAGTTCGACTCTCGTCACGGAACTGTGTTGTATCTTTGGGCAAGATACTTTACTCTGCTTGTTCCAGTCTACTCAGCTGTAAATGAGTACATGGTTGGGTAGTGCTGGAATTGTAGAATGCTAGCTGTGAGCGCTGAAATGGCAGCACCGGCTGTATGCTCCCGAGGGAGAAAGATATTGGCTGGTTGCAAAGGCCCTATATAACCACCGATAATAATTTGTGAACTGCTTTGAGACGATCTATGAACTAGGTTGTGATAAAGAGGTATATAAGAACCTCAAATTATTATTATTAATTATCATTAGTATTATTAGGGCTGTCACAATATATCAGTGAAAACAGATATATCGTAATACACGGGTATATTGTATCGTACCAAAATACAGAGATGAAATATTGCTGTATCGCAATATTTTTATGTTTCTGCTTGGTGTTTTAACTTTGCAAATTACTGCAAATTCTAACAGATATGCCAATAAGCATAAAACAAGCTTTTAATAGTTATAAATTTTGTAATTGATGGTTGGTTTGACAAAAATCTTAAATCTATGTAATCCATATTATATATGATTAAGTTTGATAACATTCTGCCAACAACTTATTATAAAATTCATGAGCACATCCTTCCTATGTCAATATATCAGGATATGTATCACAAAATATTTATTCTGTTTTGCAATATATTGTGATACACTCTTGGCATATTGCGACACCCCTACTTATGATGACTCCAAAATGCAGTACAAGTGTGAGATTCTGATGTCAGACACTTGGATAGGCCAAAGTATTTCAGATAAATAAAACACTATTAGTAGATTTTCAATTGATTGTTTTTCAGTGTTTAGAGCTTTTGACACTGACAGTGATGGAAGCATTTGTGAAGAGGAGTGGGTTATCGGATTTTCTGTTTTCTTGTCCAAAGATGTGGATGACAGGAAAACGAAATGTAAGTAATTCTGTCTTTGCGTATTGCAGAGTTATCTTCTCTTGGGAGCAGGTATTGATTGTTACGTCATTGGTTTGTGTGAGAAAATTAAGTCATTTTCTCAAAAATTGATGACATTACTCTCACAAACAAGTGACGTAACAATCAATACCTGCTCCCAAGAGAAGATAACTCTGCAATACGCTAAGACGGAATTCCCTTCTTTGAGGGAACATGAAGTAAAACCAATCTCTTTGATAAAAGAATGATCTAACTTATTTGATATGCTGCATTTCTGGCCAGGGGAATTCAAAGTTCAATGTGACCCTCTATTTTTTATATTTTTTTCTTTCATCTGTTTAAAATAATTGAGAACTTTGTTGTGAGGTTGTAAATTAATTTATGATGTTTTTAATTACACAATAAATCTCCGGCATACACCCAGGCATATTATACACATAGGGAAATGTTAGCCAGGTGGCATTGGACTAGTAGTTATAGTGCCCAATAAGGCAGCTCCTGTAAATTCCTCAAACTGATTGATTAATATATAACATATATAATAATTGTATTAATTGTATAAATTGTATACCTATGTACTGTAAAGCACTTTAGAGTGGCTTAATCTAGCTAGATAGGGCGCTATATCGAATGTTGTATATTATTATTATAACTGTGGTGATGATGATGCAAGCCTATGAACAGTAGCCACCAAGCTTCTGTGTTCTTATGTTTAAACAATGTGATACTATCTGTATATATATATATTATACTTAATATGATGTTTTTTATTCCATCAACAGTTGTTTTTCGTGCCTATGACTTGAAAGATGAAGGATACATCACTAGAGAAGCCATGTTTTATTTCTTAAAGAACTGTCTTGTCAAGGTAAGACCAGTTAAAAAGCCAAGGTAAGACCTAATAAAAATACACTCAATTACAATAGGAAAAGAGCTTAATTACAATAGGAAAAGACCTTAATTACAATAGGAAAAGACCTTAATTTAAAAAAAAAAATCTGTATGGTAATAAATTAAAACTCAAACAACCAGTTGGGAATAGACATATGTTTTGCTCAAAATATTCATACATTTTTACAGATGATATTAGTTAATTTGGAAACAAATATATAGTTTCAGAATGACCAAATGGAGTGCAGTATATTTTTGTAAGGTTTATGCATATTTAACAAGGGGGAAAAAAACAAAAAAACTTTGCACCGCCCTTTTTACGTGTTCAGGATTTCTCTGTCATTTCAATATTACCCCAAGGGTATAATTTCTCTATCACCCCTGATAAAGCCATACATGTATGTAAGGGGGCCTCTGATAAAGCCAAACATGTGTGTAAGGGGGCCTCTGACAAAGTCATACATGTATGTAAGGGGGCCTCGGATAAAGACATACATGTATGTAAGGGGGCCTCTGATAAAGTCATACATGTATGTAAGGGGGCCTCTGATAAAGCCATACATGTATGTAAGGGGGCCTCTGATAAAGCCATACATGTATGTAAGGGGGCCTCTGATAAAGCCATGCATGTATGTAAGGGGGCCTCTGATAAAGCCATGCATGTAAGTAAGGGGGCCTCTGATAAAGCCATGCATGTATGTAAGGGGGCCTCTGATAAAGCCAAACATGTATGTAAGGGGGCCTCTGATAAAACCATGCATGTATGTAAGGGGGCCTCTGATAAAGCCATGCATGTATGTAAGGGGGCCTCTGATAAAGCCATGCATGTATGTAAGGGGGCCTCTGATAAAGCCATGCATGTATGTAAGGGGGCCTCTGATAAAGCCATGCATGTATGTAAGGGGGCCTCTGATAAAGCCATGCATGTATGTAAGGGGGCCTCTGATAAAGCCAAACATGTATGTAAGGGGGCCTCTGATAAAGCCATGCATGTAAGTAAGGGGGCCTCTGATAAAGCCAAACATGTAAGTAAGGGGGCCTCTGATAAAGCCATGCATGTATGTAAGGGGGCCTCTGATAAAGCCATGCATGTATGTAAGGGGGCCTCTGATAAAGCCATGCATGTATGTAAGGGGGCCTCTGATAAAGCCATGCATGTATGTAAGGGGGCCTCTGATAAAGCCATGCATGTATGTAAGGGGGCCTCTGATAAAGCCATGCATGTATGTAAGGGGGCCTCTGATAAAGCCATGCATGTATGTAAGGGGGCCTCTGATAAAGCCATGCATGTATGTAAGGGGGCCTCTGATAAAGCCATGCATGTATGTAAGGGGGCCTCTGATAAAGCCATGCATGTATGTAAGGGGGCCTCTGATAAAGCCATGCATGTATGTAAGGGGGCCTCTGATAAAGCCATGCATGTATGTAAGGGGGCCTCTGATAAAGCCATGCATGTATGTAAGGGGGCCTCTGATAAAGCCATGCATGTATGTAAGGGGGCCTCTGATAAAGCCAAACATGTATGTAAGGGGGCCTCTGATAAAGCCATGCATGTATGTAAGGGGGCCTCTGATAAAGCCATGCATGTATGTAAGGGGGCCTCTGATAAAGCCATGCATGTATGTAAGGGGGCCTCTGATAAAGCCATGCATGTATGTAAGGGGGCCTCTGATAAAGCCATGCATGTATGTAAGGGGGCCTCTGATAAAGCCATGCATGTATGTAAGGGGGCCTCTGATAAAGCCATGCATGTATGTAAGGGGGCCTCTGATAAAGCCATGCATGTATGTAAGGGGGCCTCTGATAAAGCCATGCATGTATGTAAGGGGGCCTCTGATAAAGCCATGCATGTATGTAAGGGGGCCTCTGATAAAGCCATGCATGTATGTAAGGGGGCCTCTGATAAAGCCATGCATGTATGTAAGGGGGCCTCTGATAAAGCCATGCATGTATGTAAGGGGGCCTCTGATAAAGCCATGCATGTATGTAAGGGGGCCTCTGATAAAGCCATGCATGTATGTAAGGGGGCCTCTGATAAAGCCATGCATGTATGTAAGGGGGCCTCTGATAAAGCCATGCATGTATGTAAGGGGGCCTCTGATAAAGCCATGCATGTATGTAAGGGGGCCTCTGATAAAGCCATGCATGTATGTAAGGGGGCCTCTGATAAAGCCATGCATGTATGTAAGGGGGCCTCTGATAAAGCCATGCATGTATGTAAGGGGGCCTCTGATAAAGCCATGCATGTATGTAAGGGGGCCTCTGATAAAGCCATGCATGTATGTAAGGGGGCCTCTGATAAAGCCATGCATGTATGTAAGGGGGCCTCTGATAAAGCCATGCATGTATGTAAGGGGGCCTCTGATAAAGCCATGCATGTATGTAAGGGGGCCTCTGATAAAGCCATGCATGTAAGTAAGGGGACCTCTGATAAAGCCAAACATGTATGTAAGGGGGCCTCTGATAAAGCCATACATGTATGTAAGGGGGCCTCTGATAAAGCCATGCATGTATGTAAGGGGGCCTCTGATAATGCCATGCATGTATGTAAGGGGGCCTCTGATAAAGCCATGCATGTATGTAAGGGGGCCTCTGATAAAGCCATGCATGTAAGTAAGGGGACCTCTGATAAAGCCAAACATGTATGTAAGGGGGCCTCTGATAAAGCCATGCATGTATGTAAGGGGACCTCTGATAAAGCCATGCATGTATATTTTGTTTGGTTATAATGTCAGGTAAAATCATACATGTATACATGTATGTTTGTAGGATTTTAGATAATCACCTGTGTGTGTATGTCTGAACATTAATGTATGAATAGATGACTTCATATAAAGATATACTGATATGTGTGTGCAACCAAAATTGCTAGTCTGTATTTGCTGTTGCAGACACCTACAGAGGAGGATCCAGATGAGGGACCCAAAGAGTTGGTGGAAATTCTTCTAAAGATACTGGTATGTAACTAACCATAACATCTTCTCATCTGCCCTCTGTCTATTGGTTCAGGATGCAGAATGTACAAATTATAGGTAGTCTGTTAAGGGCGAGAGAGGGATTGGTGTCTACAGGTGATGCTGACACTTATAGTGAATACTTTAATTTGGGTACTTCTTGCTGAAATGATAAAACCTGAACACTGTATCCTGACCTACCTACCAGTAACATTATACTGACAATTTGCTAAAACTCCTTACAGTTACTTTATTTAAGGATTAACTTGAATATATTTTTCATGTTATGAAGCTATAACACAAAAAAACGGAGTGTACTCTAGATAAACCGCGAAGCGATTTATGATGAGAGTACACTCCGTTTTTTTGTGTTATAGCTCCATAACATGAAAAATATATTCAAGTTAATCCTTATAATTTAATCTATTATACACAATCCCTGTGGAAATCCACTTTTATTGATGGATTTTTTTCTCTCAAAAAATATTGCGCTGCTGTATCAGCCAATCAAAAGCGACGTTACAAACGGCGAGGTCATTTTTTTACGTTATGGGCTGATAACATAAATTTTTAAGCCAATGAAAATGCTTGTTACAAGCAAGATTAAATTATTAATGCTGAACATTAGTCAAAGGGCAGTAAGTACCATTTACTTATAATTAAATGATTTTTGTTTGTCTCCATCAGAAATATAATTCAATGATTTTTGTTTGTCTCCATCAGAGAAATAATTCAATGTTTTTTGTTTTTCTCCATCAGAGAAATAATTCAATGATTTTTGTTTGTCTCCATCAGAGAAATAATCCAATGATTTTTGTTTGTCTACATCAGAGAAACAATGACCAAAAGAGAGGTCTAAGAAAAACAAAATTTTGAAATTAATAAATGTATATATACATTGTTTACTGCTTTATCACAACCAAGTTCGTAGGTCATCTAAAAGCAGTTCACAAATTAGTATTTGCCTTTGCAACCAGCCATGGCAATATAATATCTTTCTCTACTCCCTGGGTAGCATACAGCCGGTGCTGCCATCTCGGCGCTCATAGCTAGCATTCAACAATTCTAGCACTTCCCAACCACATATTCATTTACAGCTGAGTAAACCAGAACAAGCGGAGTAAAAAATCTTACTCAAAGATGCAACACAGTGCCGTAACTTGAACCCTCAACCCTTCGGTCACGAGCCCGGCGTCCTACCACTAGACTACCGTGCCTCCTAATCATAAGGAATAAATGTTATTGTATATATAAGTACATTATAATGCATTATCAATCAACAACACAGAGATAAGGAAGAAATATTTTACTTTGCGAGACTAACAAAAATTAAAAAAACATAAAAAGAAATTCTATGCAACCACGTACTCATTTACAGCTGAGTAGACCAGAACAAGCGCAGTAAAGTATTTTGCTCAAAGATGCAACACAGTGCCGTAACTCGAACCCGCAACCCTTCGGTCACGAGCCTGGCGTCCTACCAGTAGACTACCATGCATCTATAAGTTCCATGCTCTATCTAAAGCTTTACCTACCACACCCTCTTCCAAGATACATCTGTATTAATATCTGAAACAGCCTTAAATTCAAGATTAATCTTGTTCATAGGGCTGCAATGATCAGAAATAATGCCAGTTGGATAGCCGAGTGAATTTATACAAACCAAAACCGTGTATAACTGCTTATTTGTGCCATGAACTACAGGAACCGGTGATAAACCTTCAATTTAATTTCCTGGATCCATTTCAACTGTATACTGCTAAAGACAATGTGTCATACAATGTTGTATTAAAGTTTTCCAGAAATTCTTTGAGTCCTATTAAAATTCTATGAGTATACCTAGGACCATATGGGGCTCATGTAGATTTATCACTGAGGAGCTAATGGTCCTTTGTTTTGATGAAAACATGGTAACTTAATTCACTTAATGTTTAAACAAATGTAACTCAACTGCATTTTAAATGTAGTTGTAAAACGTTGTAGGGTCTCATAATCTTTATGAACTAGTTTCTTATCACTACACATGCACTCAATTATACTAATCCCGATTTGCTCACCAGAGAGTACTTGTTCCCAAACCGCAACCGGGTACTTGGTTACCCATTCCAGCCCTACTTGAGTTGTTAATTCAACAAACAAAAAAGGAAATTTTGTTATTTTTTAGTCCCCCACCGGTTCCCGGGGGTGGGGGTGGGGGGGTACTTTAGATTTGCACTCCGTCCGTCTGTCCGTCAGTTCGTCCTTCCCTACCAGAAGTTTGTCCAGGAAATATCTTCTATACTTTTTTCACCTGGAGAAACCAGATTTGGTGTACAAGGACATCTTGGGATGGTGGAGTGCAGAGTGTAAGAAGAAGGTCACTTTGACCATACACTTGACCTTTGACCTTAATATAGAAAAAAATACCGATGGGGGAATATGGATTGCCTGGCAATACTTATTACTTTGCTTTGTTTTCTTCTTTCTGTTGTTGATTTGGCAAGCTGTTGAAATAAGTACTAAAATTACCTAATTATCTAATCACCTGCTTGTTACATACAATTTCTGATCAATATGACAAGACCATTTGTCATACTATTTTTGTGGTGCTAGATAAGAATAAACATAGCAATGATATCTCTATTTCAATTTACAGGATCTCGACAGGGACGGGAGGGTATCGTATGATGAGTTCGCAACGGGTGTGAAAGAGGACCCCATGCTTCTAGAGTCCCTCGGGCGCTGTTTACCTGAACAACAGGTAGGTTCATTGCACATTTTGTATTTGCACCAGCCCTAGTCAGCCTTGAGGTCAAAAATGGTACTTGCCAGCACCTGTCGACCCCAATATGCTGCTACTCTTGAGTCCTGTTCCTGACAGTGTGCACAGGTGTTTGAAATTCTGACTGTAAATTGAGATAAAAATCATATAAAAAAATAAGGGTAATACTATAAAAAACTAGTAATACCCTTATTTTTAGGTCACCTGAGCTTTAGTTTGGAAAACTATTTCAAACTTAAAGTCAAGTTCTGCTAGGCCGATTGAACTGAAACTTTGTAGGAATGATCGACTCATGGTCCTGACAAAGGCTCGTTATTTTTCGGGTCAATCAGAAATCCAATATGGCCACCACGGCCGTCATTTTGAAAAACTATTTCAAACTTAAAGTCAAATTCTACTTGGCCGATTGAACTGAAACTTTGTAGGAATGATCGACTCATGGTCCTGACAAAGTTTTGTTATTTTTTCGGGTCGATCAGAAATACAATTCGGCTGCCATGGCCGCTATTTTGAAAATACCTATTTCAAACTTAAAAACAAGTTCTAATAGGCCGCTCTAACTGAAAATCGATCTAGGAAGGATCAGCTCATGGTCCTGACAAACTTAAGTTAACGTTATACTTAACAATGTTTTACTCAAATTGGTACATATTTCAACAACAAAAATAAATACTGTAGGACTCAGGTGACCGCTAAGGCCCATGGGCCTCTTGTTTTTGTATGATTTTTATTTCAACTTATAGACAGAATTTCAAACACCTTTGCAGAGTGCTGCCATGCTTGGGTCCTAAAATATTCCTGATATCAGGGGTTGTGTGTAAGTTGAACCAAACCACTGGGACAATAGATATTTGTATAAGTAATATTTTGTCAGGCTTATCGACCCAAGATTATTGACAGTCTGTGTGTCAGTTCCTTATTGATACCATGATTTCTGTGTTTTTCAGCACCCAAATTGTCAAATATTTTACATATGAATTAATGTATGTAATATGATCTATTGTAATATCAAGCAGCATAATGTATTAGTATCATATTTAGCCTACCACTTTAGTACATTGTAATTAATGAAAGTTTGTATCAAAACAAATAATTTGCTTTAAAATTATCTGCCTAATCTTGATTTTCAATTTCATATTTTTTTTTTATTTTTTTTTTGCAGTATGTTGATCAGTTTTACTCTTTTCTTTCTGGAGATAAGACACCTTTGACAAATTCCAGACAGGTAAACAACTGACCTACTCCAGAACCACTACAGATGTACCAACCTGTTTCTGACTGAAGGACTCGGGATAACCACAGTTTCAATAATTTTTTAACTTAAGGCAACTCCATCAGTTTCTATAATTTTGGTATAGAAAAGCATTATTGGAGACTTTTTTAGTAATGATGTTATAAGCTGTTGAATAAGCAAATATATTCGTGTGATTTTGAACATAGACTTCTTCTTCTAGAATTGAAATATGAGATTTTGAGGTTACTTAAGATTATTGTAAACAGGTACTTTAGCAGTCAAAGGTTATTATGCAATGTATTTGGAGAAGAGTTAGTCTATTGCAAAAGCTGAAATATGATTACCACTGAAGCAAGTGTGTTTACAGAAATTTTAAACTGTAATTCAAGTCACGCAGTCCGTGATTTAGTGATGATATTGGTGCCTTTTCATTTCTTATAGATGTATATTATAACCAAACTTAGATTTATATTTTATAGTTAGATTTTTTTTTTATTCAAACATTTTACATTGATAGGATACATATATGCAGATTTTTTTTTTAATTGATTATTTAGATATTGTGTAAGGCAATGATTTTGTGAAATGTTATAATAACATTTTTATATGGGACAATACATGAAGTGTTGAATTTGCCATTTCATAACTGTCAGATATTTACATTTGTAGTACATCGCTACTATCGTGATGCAATTTTGTACATTTATCTTACTAATTTACCTGACCTTACCACAAAAATCACGAGAATGAAATTGCATCAACGATAGCACTATATTCCGTCTTTGCGTATTGCAGAGTTATCTTCTCTTGTGAGCAGGTATTGATTGTTACGTCATTTGTTTGTGAGAGTAACGTCATCAATTTTTGAGAAAACAACGTAATTTTCTCACACAAACCAAGCGACAGAAAATTTTAAAAAAATATTTTGGGATCTTCTTATCAGTCATTGATATTTGGCATATTTGCAAAAACATTGTCCTTAAAAATGACTTGATGTTAATTGAATTTAGAAAAAAAAAGTCTCATGTTTTGAAAATCCAAAATTGTGTGTTGTGGAAATTCTATCTTTCATAAATGCTCACCAACTGAGGCTTTGGGCATTTCATACTTCTGTGACATTTTCTATCAACACACAATATTTAATTGACACCATGCTTTGCTATAGAATGAAATCATTTATCTATTCACAGTCGTGGTAAGAAATTTATTATTTGCAACTTTTAAAAATCATAAAATGCCAGTCATGATGTTAATTACTTCTTCAGTTTTGTACATACTTCATAATTATTGAATACATTTTCATGCATTGGTCCCAATCCTGAAGAATGACTTATCACACACGAGGTTAGGCACATGCCACTAATGTTATGATACCTGGTGAACTTATTTCCCTGCTAAAATATAAGGTAATACAATTAGTATGTTAACACTAAAATAACACATATGGTAGCTATACATACCTGAGGTGCCATACGTATTAACCCGTTAGATGGATACATTCAAACTAATGAAAATAATCGAGTATGTTTCCTTGACAAACATCCTTATAATATTTGTTCAGGATACTTCAGAAACACTATCGACAATTGAGATAATGAAAAAATATGAGACAAGGCCAATGACAGAATTTTTATAAACAATTTTTGGGGGTATTTCAAAGTAATTAAGAATACCTAAGGTGTTATGATGAAATCAAGAAATTACATTTAAAAAATCATTTCACCATCTTAAGAAAAGATAAATTTATGAATGCATTTATAACATAAATGCATGTATGCAAATTAATATTTCTTGTTTTTATAATTAAGTGAAATATATTAATTTGGATGTATTGATTTTGAAATGACAAAAAATTGTTATATGAATTTTTTGTTAAAGAGTTACATGTTCAAATGAAAATTTCTTGCCAGAGGACAAATTATGACTTTTTTTTTTATAAGCGTGAATTAATAGTTGACATGATTGACTGTATTAACACATATATATATATATATATATACTGTGATATGACAAGGTTTTTGTGTACACTTCAATTTCCCATAATGTTTTTTGAGTTGATTTTCCTTTTTTTATTGATTTTCCTCTAACATATCTTAAATTACCTGAAATTTGAGACACAGCTGAAAATTTATCTAGCTCTTTTATTGGTAATGTATATTTCTTTTACCTAGACATTCAAATGAAATATTGTGTCCAATCTCAACGTCATCGGCTAAAAGTTGATATCTCATGACCGAGCCACAGATAATAATATACAAAACGCCAGCTGGAACATCGTATAATAACTTTACGGGATGTAAAAATACGTCAATCTGGATATCAAACAAAATAATTGCTTTGAAGAAAAGTAAATCAACATAGATTCCAATGGAAAAGTGATGTAACATAAAAGACAAAGCACATCACTGCAAATATGTATAATTGTACATATTTATTTAATTTTCATTTTTTTTCATATTTTCCTCGACAACGTATTTATCACAACTTCATCAAAGCAGATATTGAGCAAAGAAAGAGATAATGAAAGGGGTTTTGTACATCCTCGAAATTCCAGGGTTACGCTCTCTGTACCCCGGGAATATATCATGATGAAATCAAAGGATCATAATTATCGTATGGTACAGGTAGACTAAATAATTGTGCAGCAGCCTAACGGTAAAATTGACTGGCTTTGAAGTAGGGTGTCGCCCTTGTAATCTTCAAAGAGCAGGTATTGATCAGGCTTGCAATTGGTCACCTGAAATCAATCAAATAGTGAATGATGTGCCTTCAGATTTGTCACGACATATTGTAGAGGTGCAGAGAACAGTAGTGAGTGAACCCCTGGAATTCCGAGCATTGGTTCTAAGATTTTGACAATCAAATAAAAAAGGTGATATTGATTGAATGATTTTTTAAAGTTCAATTTTTTCAATTGATTCCTTTTTATTAACTTCCCTGTGATGTAAAATCACATTTGTCAGGAAATTGTTTTGAAAAAATGTAAAACTATTGTAGCCATTTCCAATAGGTTAATGCATGGTTTAATCAATCCTTGTTAATATTGTTATTCTCAGGTTGATAAACCTTGCATTGACTTCAACAAAAACTTTAATCGGATGTGCCCACAGGTCCTTTTGTTAGTTTTGTAGTGTATTATATATAACACAATTTTACATTTCTACACATTGAGTAACTACACAAATCTGTATAATATGATCATTTCTAAACATCTTTTATTTACAGCAATTTTTTTGCATTATATTCATTTACACTAGGTTCTCTATAATATGCTTATACATTTCCATGTATTTCTTTTTTAAGAATTATTCTATGCCTTTTAATTGCTTTGATATGTGCCGCTGTTTCCAATTAATTCAACCGTTCCTTATAAAGTGAATATATTAAATTATATTATATAGAAAGATACATATTCCGTCTTTTCGTATTGCAGAGTTATCTGCTCTTGTGAGCAGGTATTGATTGTTACGTCATTAGTTTGTGTGAGAAAATTCATCGTTTTCTCAAAAAATGATGACGTCACTCTCACAAACAAATGATGTAACAATCAATACCTGCTATCAAGAGCAGATAACTCTGCAGTATGAGAAGACGGAATAGAGGGATTAATAAGAAAATAAAGAAAAGTGAGCCTCAAATTATAACGGCGAAGAGTGGGGTGGCAGATGAAGTGAGGGGCAATATAAAGGGGATCCATTGTATAGGAAACATTCAAGACTTCTATTTTGTACAGCACTTCGAGCTAGTAGAAATGGGAACCATGGAAAATGGAAAATAGAAACAATGAATTTGTTTCAAAAACAAATCTTTAAAAAATATCTCCTTGCATACTGTCAGTCACTCTAATTGTTTGGGATTTATTTTTGCATTATATTGTGAAGAAGTTTTATTTACCAAAATCTTTGGAAATATTATTTCCAGATATATAGTTATTACCACATCGTCTTCAAAAGGAATTAAAGTATTTTCTAATTAAACCTAAGGTTCAGTGGACACACTTCAGTACACACAAAGATAAAGTGATATATACTGTAGACAAATCAGTGAACAGTGTCTCGTTTCCTACTTTTGTGTTCTTTAAAATTAAAATCTACTGTATTTTCTGTGAAAGTTGAAATGTTTGAAGCACTGTTTTACAAGTTTACATGTGTTTTTTGAGCTCAAATAGAATGTTAATTCATTGTTGAGAGAAAATAGATGTAGTCAACTCATTGCGATGTCTATACCTGGTATCAACAAGTGTC
This sequence comes from Mizuhopecten yessoensis, assembly GCF_002113885.1. Classification (NCBI taxonomy): domain Eukaryota; kingdom Metazoa; phylum Mollusca; class Bivalvia; order Pectinida; family Pectinidae; genus Mizuhopecten; species Mizuhopecten yessoensis. The sequence goes on from NW_018408572.1 coordinate 38,940, forward strand.
AATCATTTCCCAGCTGTGTGGGACCAATGTGGTATTTGCATGATGTTCTTTGTCGATGGACATGTGTATAGAAAACAGGATTGATTGATACTTTTTACATTTTTTGAAGGACCCCACTGTGAAATATAAATTTTACCAAATTTATGCTTCTAAAGGAATGTGAATAAGGAGTTGAATATGAGGCCTTGAATGTGAATAAGGAGTTGAATATGAGGCCTTGAATGTGAATAAGGAGTTGAATATGGGGCCTTGAATGTGAATAAGGAGTTGAATATGGGGCCTTGAATGTGAATAAGGAGTTGAATATGGGGCCTTGAATGTAAATATAAGGAGTTGAATATGATGCTTTGAATATTTCCTTTTAATGCTCGTAATTTGTTCATAAAATGCCTTTTCTATGTTGTTTACTTATATACCTAGATAATGTTCAGGTTTGGTTGCGGAGGGGAAGGGGGAGAGAAAACACATGTTATTCTTACTTTAGTTGTCGTTTTATTTGTGCAATGCTCATGTTTTCGGCCTTGCATTGAATTTGCATATTTTAGTTCAACCCATTTTGTTCAGTTCTTACTATATAATTATGTGATCGATATTTATACAAAGTTTACGTCACATCCACACCGTCCACTTTTACTTAAAATGTACGTAATTATTTGGAATATAATTTTAGATTCCCAATTAAAAATAAAATATTTAAAGAATTGATGTATTGGGTATTTGTTTTTTGGATACATTACCATTCATTCCTCGTTGTTGATTTAATGTACACGTAGATGTGCATGCACAAAGTTTTTTGTGTTTTATAATTCCTTCCTTAAGTGTATATGGTAACTTAATACTGTATGAACCTCTTATAAAAACAGTTCTCCACTTTGATTATATACACAAGAATATGTGCAAAGACAACATCCGGGTGATTCTCATATCTGATAATTTATACCTAAATTGTTTTATAGCACGCCAAAATCTGAGTTATAATATATTGTCACCAAGCCGTTTGTCTCAGCGTACATGTAACGTTGTGTCAGCTATTAGTTCAACAATTTTCAAAAAAATAAATAAAGTTTGATGTGTGAATCGCGGAATAGTTACAACCTTTTATTCACTGCTGTATTCCGTCTTTGCGTATTGCAAAGTTATCTTCTCTTGTGAGCAGGTATTAATTGTTAAATTACGTCCTTGGTTTGTGTGAGAAAATTACGTGGTTTTCTCAAAAATTGATGACGTTACTCTCACAAACAAATGACGTAACACTCAATACCTGCTCACAAGAGACGATAACTCTGCAATACGCAAAGACGGAATACAATTAATGACACATTTTTTGTTTAAACTGGCGAAGGGAGGCAACCCATATAAACCGGAGATGGATCAGCATCCTAGCTAGTACACACATTTAATTTTAAATGACAAGCTTTTAAATAACTTGCAGTTAAAACTTTAACGTTGATGTGCTTCAAAAACGATAAGTACAAAACAGGTTGAAAATTTCAAAAGTTTGTGAAATTATTTATCAATTTTAACTTCACTACATTAATAAGTTACCCCACAGGAACCTCCATGCTAAATAAGAGTATACTAGTACACAAATGTAATGAATGACCAGCTTCTAAATAACTTGCAGGTAGAACTCGAACATGTTCACGCTCACGCCGGGGGTAACGCTAGAGCTATAGCTCTCTGTTCTTCGAACAGGCGAACTAAAAAGAACATGCCCCCTATCCATCGACAATGAAGTGTAAAATGCGTGTTCCAATTTCAACGCTTCTTCATTAAAAAAGAGTAGCGCATAGATTCACGAGATTACCACATGCATCCCATTGAGAGTTTCCTGATGGAGAGAAGATTCTTACATACATTTATTCATGGAGCACGAAACACTGAGCGATCATGAATGGAGAGTAGCTAGACTATGGGAGATGCATACACGACGCAGAATATAAGTATAGTGATGATGCATGTATCAGCATTTATTACAATTTCTTATAACAGTGCTAGCCCGTAAATATTCTAACAGAAGCCAGTATATGGTAAAACACTTCTTCTTCTTCTTTCTTTCTCTTGATTTCTTTGCTTATACTGCATGTAACTCAATTTCGATCAATGACGGACCGGAACCTATGTCAATTTTACAAACATTTGTATATGGCCATACGTGTTTAAGCAATACGTATAAATGCCTCGCTATATGTGCCTTTTCGGAAACATAAACCTGAATAGGTTGCATCCCTTTTTAAGCAATAGCAGGCAATATAGACGAAACTTAATTAACAATTACTTATTATGTCCTGCACAATATAGAGGCGTACAACTGTGAGTGTCATGAGTGCCTTTTCGGAACATTTAAACGCGACTAGGTTACATCCCTATTTATCTTGGAGCCGTATAGAGGGTAATAAAGATGTAACTAAATTAACAACTTCGTATAGGTCCTGCGCAATTTAAGGTAGAGGCTTACAACTAGATGAGAACATTATCACTGAAGATGTTGCATCCTGTCTATAGTTGTATACCGGATAGTCCGAATTATTCTGACGTTTTAACGAATTTTCTCATATCGGTCTGTAGTCGATTAACGTCAGAACTCCGGCCCTATAATATGCGGGAAATATGCGACCCGCGCCCGGAGCGCACTTCAGACTGATATTTTAGAAACAAATCGTCTCTTTCACACACATGTCGCACATGGATCGAAAGATCTATTCTTATGCACTAGGTGGTATCAATAGGATGTTTCAAAGATCATTACGAAAAGCATTTTCCAACGTTTTCTATACCAACCCAACCCATGTTTTTTTTATGGAAATAAGGCCATGAGAAATGTCACATGACTTGACGAGATCTCGTGTTACCGAAGGTATTTCCCAACGTTATGACGTAGGCCGGCGAGATTTTAGTCACGTGGCATTGGAAGGCGGGGCTATCCAAAAACTAGAGTAAAACAGAGTAAGTTTGAAAAAATATGTTTTTAGTGATTGTATTAGTTGTTTAAGGCATGTTATGTATGTTCATCTTGTGCATAAGGAATAGATATTTCGATCCATGTGCGACATGTGTGTGAAAGTGACGATTTGTTTCTAAAATATCAGTTTGAAGTGCGCTCCGGGCGCGGGCCGCATATTTCCCGAATATTATAGAGGGCCGGAGTTCTGACGTTAATCGACGACAGACCGATATGAAAAAAGTCGATAAAACGTCAGAATAATTCGGACTGTATACCGGAGTGCAGCCCTGGTGGAGAGTAGCGACACTCAGCCGCGAACCAATCCATCGTTAGTAAAATGAAAGTTATTATGACGTCATAATAAACTGCATGACATTATGACGTCACAATGAGAATCGGAAGTCCGAGTTGTAGTCATGACAAGATGTCGAGCGGTCGGCATGTAAAACTCCCTGCTTTGAGAATTCCGTCTGAACCTCCTAAATTCAAGTTTCGGAAACGAAAGATTACTGTCAAGCCTATAGGCGATAGAGGACCGCCACCTTCTATAACTAGCTGTGATAAAATTGTCGATCAGGAGCCACAAGTGGAGCCGCAGGTTGTTCCGGAAGACAAATTACAAGTCGATCAATTAACACACCAGCATGAACGGTATTTACCGCCCATACACAAAGAACCAATAGATTCGAAGATCCCCGGTCTGTATGGAGCTTATTATTCGCAGTGTGTCTGTGAGAAGAAATCGAACCCCGATCCCCTGAATGCAGCACCTCCAGATATTAATGGAGCAGTTGGGAAAATGTCAGCAACTGAGCTTCTTGGCGGTAAGTTCGAACAACCGGTTAAGTACAAACATTTTGCGTACGGAGGTAATGACTGGTTACACCTTCTCGTAACGGGCCAACTTCCGCCTGAAGTTTTACAGGCATTTATGAGCAAATTTTGCAGAGCGGGAAAAACACTGAAAGCACATGGGCCCCAGGCCGACAAATATTTCTATTATCAAGGTGGACGACAGCGCACAAAACCACTATGGGAGCCCAAGCAGATGAAATTACAGCAAGTGTATAGCCAGTTTGATAGAAAACAACTGGAAGCCAGCTGTCGCCAGAAAAAGAACATGTTAAAGTTGTCGAAGAAAGCGGAACTCATGGCAAAACACAATGAAACCGTGTTGTTAAAAAAGGTGGACAGAATGGATAGTCGTCTCAAATCTTACCTCGATAAAATGGACAAAAACATCTCAAAAGCTCATACAGATAAAAACTCTAATGGAAATATGGCAAATTCTTTCTGTAAAAACGATTCAGTGTCACATAGTTGCGATACCAACCTGAAATCCTCCTATCCAAAAAACCCGGACATGGTGAAGCTTCCTGCCGTAATTGCCTGGGTGAAAACAGCGCTCAGTAATTTGCTTTCTGAAAATAACCTTGATTCCGATAGTTCTTCAACCGGAAATCAAGCGGCTGAGGAAACCAATAATTCAGAATAAACTTCATGTATTCTTTGAAGTTATGTATTTTTTTTACTATATAGATAAAGTGATATTACCTTTTTATAATGTATATTTGTTAAGTGAGTTAATAAACAAATGGTTGTCGTATAAATGAGGTGATATTCCCCAGACATTTGCCTGATGTATTCTATTGTACTAGATTTGAAATTGTTACTTTTTTTGAATAATTTCAATAAAAAAAACATGTAAACAAAAACAAAAAAATAAAGATATCATTTAGTTTTATGGCGTGTCAAACGTTGCAACTAAGGTTTGAAATGCATCTTTTTAACATTTATGAGGGTATGTAAAAAGTTCCGTTCAAACATATTCCATGATGCACGTTACTTAAATTTCTTTAAACAGGATGATTTCTTGTTAATAATATCAAAAAAAAGGAGTATTAAAATGTATTTACATGTATTTTAACCGTTGATAAACAATCTCGTTTTGTTGGGGGGGGGGGGGTTACTGTTGAGTTGGTACTGTTATCTATCTAGAGGCACTGCAACACAAATGAAGATATAATTTTTTATTTATTGCACTTATATATATTGAATACAAATATAAAATTTCGAACATAAATTTAAGATTATTGAATATTGCAACGTTTGACACACCATATAGTTTAGTATCTTTGTTCTGTGTATTCGACAGGAAACCCTTTTGATTTACTAATTGTTTGGGTTTTTTTCCTGGAGAGCCGGATACTTTTCGAGGGTTTATGGTGTCTTCCCTTTTGTTTCGGTGTCCATTGATAACATGATGGTAATGTGAACTATTTACTCGCCTTTCCGTTACACCTGCTTTTGTGTCCGGATTTTAAAGGAAGTTTATGCGTTCCTGTTGTCTCGAAATTGAGTTAATGATATTCCTATGTTACTCATCGGGATAATGAAACTACAGGTCTTCTTCCCTCTGTGTTACATATCCGACGGAAAATGAGAATTAAAACTGTTGAAACCTATTTCATCTTATGACGAATTCGCTTTCCAAATCATCGCTTTCCACGCTCTAACACCCGATGCAACAAGAGTGTTTCCTTTAAGCTGATAGAACTTAATTGTTTTGAAATTGTTGTTAAGTTTAATGATTTTAGAATAGTGACATATAAGTCTATGGGCTGGAGGTTTTTATAATCTCGCCCGATCATTCGAAAAGGATAATTTTACAAATCAAAAAAATGTGTATATACAACTTTTTGTTCAATTATTATAACTACACAATTTCATAAAGCACATTGAGAAGATAAAACAAAATTACTTTAAATACGTTGTGAATAACACTTGTCGTGTGTACACTGTAGTTGTTTAGATATTGCATAGAGCTATATAGTGTAAGGACTTGATGTATTAACTTGTTGGCAACGTGGAGAGAGGGAAAACAGGAAAAAAAGCCTTTCCTAAAATCAACTTTTTTAGAATTATTCATTTTCAGTTTTGGGCTATGAAAGGGCCGAAATTCAATTTGGCACGGTTTGGTTGGCGTCATGTTACAAACGATGTTATAAACTACCCTCAGTGGTTATATATTATTGTTTTATTGTTCTTATGAAAACACACAATATTTGTTGAAATTTGTCCGAATTTATTTCCTTATAAACTGTTTAATTAGACCAGAAACCGACTTTTTGGGATTTGTTTTACAAATACATAATGCTTCTGAAATATTTAACTTTTGTTATTATTTAACTTGTTATATAATGAATTTAGAAGAAAAATCCCTGTTTCTGCCAGTGTCGGGTGTGTCGGAAATATAAAATCTCCAATATATGCAAGACATTGCTAAGGAGCTACGTCTGTAAGAGTGAAACAAGTACTAGTGACATTGTTCTGAAAATCCGGACTTGTTTATGTATTGCTACTGTATCTATCAAATGTCTGTCGATGTCCTTTAACCGACATTGTTTTATATGTTCCATCGAATGGCATTGCCACTATATAACCCTACCAAATTCAGTTGGCATTCATATAGGCTATGAATGCCGTGGACCGATTGTTGGCGTCATCATTAGTATGACGTCAAAATTGTTCCGTTGGATACTACTGACCATCCCCGGCGAGGGCTGTTCTATTCATTGAACAAGCATACATGATACATACAGTATTTGAACTAAATGCTGGCTAATGATAAGTGTAATTGATTTTTTTATGAGATGAACAGATTCCAAAAATGGTTAATATAAGTATTGAACTGCTTTCAATTGTCATTCATGGGCAATATGAATTCCAACTGGAAAAAGGCAAATCCAACATGAAGCGCTAGCGCCCTTCATTGAATTTGCCTTTGTCCAGTTGGCATTTATATTGCCTAAGAATGTCAACTGAAAGCAGTTCAATGCTTTAATAAAGAAAATCATTACTGCTTTTGAATATAATATTAACGTGACAAATATAATTTCGTTCACGCAGGTTGTTAATTAAATCTACTTTTAATCGAACATAAATATTATATTTATAATTACATGTACCTGAATACGTAAAAGTGATTAAGTACTACGGTCTGATAATTACTTTTTACTCGCAGTTACAGATTCATGGTTGTATGTTCGTCCGTCCGTCCGTCCGTTCGTCCGTCGTCCGTCCGCCCGTCAGTCACATTCTATAACAATGTTAACTAACCGGCCGCCTTTACTACTACAATGGATGTTTTTATTTTGGGGAAAATTGACCATATAAGATAAATTAAAGCACATTGAAAAGATAAAGCAAACTGAGTGTGAATACGTTGTAAATTACACTATTCATGTTTACACTGTATAGTTTAGATATTGCACAGATCTATAGTGTTAGAACTGGATACAAGGGACAGTAAAAAGGACAGTATTTTTTGTTGGGGAAAATTAATTCAGATTAGGTAAATGAAATGTGTTCATACCGTTAAAACCCTCGATCAGCAGCCAGTCTGCACTGTATTTATCGAATGACATGTACTGCACTGTATTTATCGAATGACATGTGCTGCCCTGTATTTATCAATGACATGTGCTGCACTGTATTTATCGAATGACATGTGCTGCACAGTATTTATCAATGACATGTACTGCACTGTATTTATCAATTACATGTACTGCACTGTATTTATCGAATGACATGTTCTGCACTGTATTTATCGAATGACATGTGCTGCACAGGATTTATCAATGACATGTACTGCACTGTATTAATCAATGACATGTGCTGCACTGTATTTATCAATGACATGTACTGCACTGTGTTTATCAATGACATGTACTGCACTGTATTTATCAATTACATGTACTGCACTGTATTTATCAATGACATGTACTGCACTGTGTTTATCAATGACATGTACTGCACTGTATTTATCGAATGACATGTACTGCACTGTATTTATCGAATGACATGTGCTGCCCTGTATTTATCAATGACATGTGCTGCACTGTATTGATCGAATGACATGTGCTGCACAGTATTTATCAATGACATGCACTGCACTGTATTAATCGAATGACATGTACTGCACTGTATTTATCAATGACATGTACTGCACTGTATGTATCAATGACATGTACTGCACTGTATTTATCAAATGACATGTGCTGCACTGAATTTGTCAATGACATGTGCTGCACTGTATTTATCGAATGACATGTGCCGCACTGTATTTATCGAATGACATGTGCTGCACTGTATTTATCGATGACATGTACTGCACTGTATTTATCAATGACATGTACTGCACTGTATTAATCAATGACATGTGCTGCACTGTATTTATCAATGACATGTACTGCACTGTGTTTATCAATGACATGTACTGCACTGTATTTATCGAATGACATGTGCTGCACAGTATTTATCAATGACATGTACTGCACTGTATTAATCGAATGACATGTACTGCACTGTATTTATCGAATGACATGTGCTGCACTGAATTTGTCAATGACATGTGCTGCACTGTATTTATCGAATGACATGTACTGCACTGTATTTATCGAATGACATGTGCTGCACAGTATTTATCAATGACATGGACTGCACTGTATTAATCGAATGACATGTACTGCACAGTATTTATCGAATGACATGTGCTGCACTGCATTTATCGAATGACATGTGCTGCACTGCATTTATCGAATGACATGTGCTGCACAGTATTTATCAATGACATGGACTGCACTGTATTAATCGAATGACATGTGCTGCACTGTACTTATCGAATGACATGTGCTGCACTGTATTTATCGAATGACATGTGCACCAAAGCTGATATAAATGGTTCTGCCAAAAGAAAACATGTTATATTACAAATGAGTGAATGGCCAACCCTGTCGAAATATTTTGAAAAGTTTATTATAAAGACACCGGTTTGCTTCCTTTTATCTAAATTAGAGGTGGCATCATTTATAAATTTTATCATTTCGATTTCACATGACACAAACCCCTGGAAGCCATGTTGGTGAGGATAAACAGGATGCTATATCGGTCTACGTGGTTCATAATGATACTAACCATTAGATGTTTTAGGTAATAAAAATGAATGCTATGTATTCTCAATCAGGATTTATATAGTTTTATGCATTTTGAGCCAATTTCATCTGCTTCCTTTTTAAACATTGCTCATAAACTCAATTGAAATACAAGATCTACTAGAAAAATATGCAATCGAAAATGCAGAATAACGAACGCTTATGAAGTTATATGGTCGTTCGAAAAACGTTTTAAAACGCTATTTATAGATCTGTGACCTTGACCTTTAATTTTATGACCATGATTTTGTTCGGAGGTCAAGAGATCGTTGTCCTTTATCATGTTCTGAAATGTGAACGTTAGATCTAGATCTTTGTTCGTTGTTGAGATAAAGTGATAACAAGATTTCTGGAAATAAGAATAATTATAAGAATAATAATAAGAAGAAAAAACATAACAATAACAAAAAGTATTTCCATCCAAAATGGAAATCCCTAATTAAAACACGGAGTGGCTATTGACACTCAGGCTAGATAAGCAAAAAACGGTATATCGGATTCCGGAACGTTTTCATGTGGAAATAGTAATTGTGAGTAGGCGGTTGTGCATATCCGGATAGGACTAAGAACGATGAATGTAAGCGTTGTTCAACAATAAAAATAAGTGAATGGATTATTGACTAAATTTAACAATGTGTATCAGTATATACACTTAATTGTCTTGGAAGTCTGCTAATGTTAATGCTCTATATAAAGGTAAAGGAGCTATTGATAATCCAAATAATTATAGACCAACTGCCATTACATCCATTTTAAGTAAAATATTAGAAAAAATAGTTTTAAGTATGTCTTTAATTATGTAACCAAACATCATATTATCAGTGAGCACCAATCTGGATTTCAACCTAGAGACTCTACAGTCAACCAACTAATATCAATATATAATTTAATTATGGATAACATTGATAAAGGTAAGGATGTACGATTAGTGTTTTGTGATATATGTAAAGCTTTTGACAGGGTCTGGCATAAGGGTCTTTTGTATAAGTTAAAAACATATGGCATATCTGGTAATTGTGTTAGAAAACAAAGAGTTATCTTTGATGGTTATAATTCTACATTTAAACTGCTGGTGTTCCGCAAGGCTTTGTACTTGGACCCTTTTTATTCTTACTTTTTATTAATGATATAACACATGAAATTGATACCACTTTAAAATTATTTGCTGATGATACCTCTCTCTATGTTATTGTTGATGATGATATTGTAACTCCAACTACTGAGTTAAAAGACGACCTTGAATCTATTAATACATAGGCTATTAATCCTAATAAAACAGTTGCACTAACTGTAAGTAAGAAGAATAAGGTTCACCCTCCGTTGATTTTTTATAATCAAGGAATTCAAGAAAATTTATTCCATAAACACTTAGGACTCATATTTAATTCAAAAGGCAAATGGGGGGATCATATTAATGATATATACAATAAAGCATGTACACGGCTGAATTTGTTACGTATGTTGAAACATAAAGCAGATAGAGTAACTCTTGAAACATTATACTATTCATTTGTTGGACCAGTTTTGGAATATTCAGATTCCATTTGGGACAATTGCACTATTGGTGAATCAAATTTATTAGAATCTGTACAGATTGATGCAATGAATTTTATAACTGGTTTAAGAAGTGGTACTTCATATTATAAACTATATCATGAAACTGGCATGGAAAAGTTAGAATCTAGGTGTCATAAGCACAAATTAATTTTAATATATAAAATTATAAATCATTTAACCCCTGATTTTTTGTTTAATATCATTGAGCCATTCATTAATCAACAGCAAAATATTTATTACCTGCGTCACCACAGATTTTTCAATATCCCAAGGTCAAGAACTAATATTTATAATACAAGCTTCTTTCCTAGTACCATGCAGGCATGGAATAGTCTTGATCCTTCGCTAACCAGGTCAGTAAGCCGAAGTTCTTTCAAAAGGAATCTTAAAAATACTATGGCTAATCCTATTGAAGCTATTTCTGATACTTTTAAAATTGTAGCCCACGAAAATTATATATTATTTTGTGCCAATTAATAAATGATGCAAGTGACTTGAATCATCATAAATTTATAGATCATCTTATCCCTGATCCAGTTGGTGCCTGTGGTTCACCTGCTGAAAATATGGTCATTATTGTTTTATTTGTCCTAATCACTCTAATTCTAGGTAATTAATTCATGAAATTCATGACCGTATTGGTTATTCCAATTCAACTCTGTTAACTTCAGGTGATAATACCCTGTCGGAGGATATTAATGAACCTATCTTAACTAATGTCCAATACTATATAAATGGTACTGAACGATTTAGGAGATTATAATATAATAATTAAATGATTGAAATTTACTGAAGACCTCTATTTTTGTACAGTCTGGATATTAATTATATCACTATGACATATATATGTTGTAACTTTGTAATAATGTTGATTACTTACTTACGTAGGCTGAGTACACATCTTTTATAGATGTGTTGTATGTGTTGTATGTGTGAGGGTGTGTGTGTGACATGGAGGCATGTGGGTATGCAAGTATGTATAAGCTTGAGTAGATGTTTACATATTTAATTATTATACATTACCCGAAGTAATCATTTTACTCTCTGAATATTGTGTAATACAACCATCAATGCTTTCATGTTAAAATCTATTTCTCCTTATATATATATATACATTACTGTCTATGATATCTATTATTTACTTTATTCACGTTGACTTATATATATATGGTACCTATTGGAGAGGACTTATATAGGCTTGCCTGTTGTCCAATCCATTTGTTTTCTAAACAATAAAACTTGTTGAAATGAAAATACACTTAAGAAAACGTGTTTAGTTACTTATTATTACAAATTATAATTCCTTGTTGCTAGGTGTTCCGAATGGCCGAGTAAGAGGATGCATGGTTGTTAGGATACCGGAATGTTTGAAAACGGCATATCTATTGTATGGCCGGGTTGACAAATCATTTGTAGAAGTGATATATTTCAGTATTTGTTTTGAAATTCGCAGTATCGTAAAGTTAAAAAAACATCACATGGTAAACTTCGTTGACGTAACTGAATGTTGTTGTCATGGTCGACTTTTCCGAGATATCGTTGTGCATTTGTTTGCTTTTATGTGCATCCAGGTATATTTTTTTCAATTTGACCCTTTGTTACTGAGAAATGGCCCTTCATTGAAAAATTACTTATCCAGACAACTACTCCAAAACTATGGGGCCAATTTCAACGGACGTTTACAGATATGGTAACTGCCCCCTGACATTGTGCATCCAAGTAGTGTGTTTTCATTCCGACCCTTTAAAAAGGAGTTATGACCTTTTGTTAAAACCTTTGTCTGCCTTATAAACTACTAGGCCGATTTCATTAAAAAATTACAGATATATTAATTATCCCCTGATATCGTGCATTAGGGTAGTATTTTTGCATTTCGACCCTTTTCAGGGAGTTAATGCCTTTTGTTGAAAACCTTTGTCTTGACAACTCTTCCTTTACAACCAGGACGATTTCCGCAAACCTGGTTCATCTGGGTACAGGAAGTATGTCAGTGAACTATATATTTAAATGTTTTGCCTTAGTTTGCCTTTAGCTTACAGTTCTGGTTTTTATAGGAGCGGAGGTTATCCGTTAGCCTTTGGCTTACAGTTCTAGATATTATTTTATTTTGCCTATTGCCCACTCATTAAACAAAATATGAAGGAATTTTATTTTATATGGTTAACTCTAAACAAATAAAGCAAGGAAAGATATCCTTGTCTGACTCCCCTAACAAACAAATTGATTTAGCACATTTGAATTTTGTGACCTTGCACGAAGGTCAAGGTCATCAAAGTTAACAAAACTTAAATCCATTCACATGAACAATCTACTTGTCAAATATCTTTTTCTCTTTTTTTTTTTAATCAAAAGTGTTATATGAAAACTTTACCGGTTGTAAATTGTTTTGAAATTCCTGATGTTGAAAGATATTATTGGTAGACAACTTTTAAGCAAGTATAAAAAAAGACTCGTTTTAGAACTATGTAAATTAACGTGTCAAAAATGGAAATTTTCTCATCAGTAATGAAATTTCTCATATTTTTCTACTTAAAAAAGAACAATTCTTTCTTGAAAAGGGTAATATTCGGTATCAAAATAACCGTTGGAATATAGTAGGGCGGTGGTGAGAAAGATAATGAGCAGGGGGCTAAACATAGGAGGGCCAATGGGTTCAGGGGCTATTGCGCATGTGGAGCTGTCAGAATAGGAATGTTGTTATTAGGTTAGGGGGCTTATAGTTACATGGGTCAGCAAGTACAGGGGCTTACAGATAGGGGCTACAACTAAGAGGGTGTAACGAGAAGGAGGTTAGGGTTAGGAGTTAACAGGTAGGGGGCTACAAAAAGGAGGCTAAAAGGTAAGGGACTTACGGAAAGGGACTCATTGTTTTGGGTGTTAAAGCTTGCGGGGGCTAATGGTGAGAAAAATAATGGGCAGGGGACTAAAACAAAGAAGGTCCAATGGGTTCAGGGGCTATTGCGGAGCTGTCCTAATAGGAATGTGGTTATTAGGTTAGCGGCTCATAGTTAAAGGGGTCAACAAATACAGGGGCTTACAGGTAGGGGCTACAACTAAAAGGGGGTAACAAGAAGGAGGTTATTAGGATGGAGCTAACGCCTAGGGGCAACAATTAGGGGTTTATCAGGAAATGGGCGGATAGCTAAAGGGCTTACAGGTAGGATAATATTAGGGGGTTATGGATGGGGCAACAATGGCTAATAGCTAAGAGGAACAACAACTAGGGAGTTAGAGGGCTCATTGACATGAGTCAGTGTTAACATTTAGGGGGTAAATATTAAAAGACCTATGGTTAGGGGGCTATAAGTAGCCGGGCCAATATTGAAGGGGTTTCAGGTAGGGGTTAAAAGAAGGGGTAAACAGATAGAGGCTAACAGGTACATTTGTAGGAAGCCCATCGTTATGATCAAATGTTAAGATGTAGGGGATTAAAAGTTGATATGTTTATGGGTAGGTAGGTATGGAGTATTTGTTTGTTTAGGGTTTAATGACCTTGCAACAACCAAGGTCATAAGTTGACTGGTGCCTAGGAAGACACGGCCACAATGAGATAGTAGGGTGCAGGGTGCCCTTCATAAGTCAACGTTTACGATACATATGCAGTGGGATAATGCAGTTACACCTGTATAATTTAAAATGTTCTTGGTTTCTTTAATATACCCTAAACATGTACCGAGGACAAGGAAGATACCATTCCAATAATAATGGGTACAAGGTTTCATATATTAGGTGGCGGCTAATGGGAATGTGGCTATTAGGTAGAGGATTCATGTTTAGGAGGCAATATGATACAAATGAATGGATAGGGCCTACATTTAAAAGGATAATAGTGTAGCTGATGGGAATGGGGCTAACTGGTAGGAGAAAAACTAAAAAAGAAGGGCTCAATGGGTAGGAGCGAGGAGAGGGTGAATGGGTATTAATGTCGCTATTTACCTTCTGATGAACCTAAAATCATTAATCTAGCGATGAAGAGAAGTCTGTTTCACTCTTGTCAGATGTCAGCTGATTGAGTGCACTCTCTTCTCCAGGAGATATAGTCATTAATTTCATCATGTATAAGATCTGTAGCGATATGGACTGGGTAGATCAACAGCAACCAGGTAGCTCAATTGGTAGAGTGTCCGTCCAGAGGTCAAAGAGTCCTGGATTCAAATCCTGGTCTGCCCGTGCATTTCTCTTTCTTCTTTTTCAGAAATTGGTATGTTTTTCCCACTCTTGCTTCAAGCACTGGGTTAATGCTTGACAAGGGGATATCCCAATCAATCTGGGTTGTACAATAGTTGTCCTTGGGGGTGAAGACTTATAAAGAGGAGGGAGGAATGTAGCCGAACTGGACTGGCCGGTCAATCGTCTGTGACCAGGTAGCTCAATTACTAGAACTTCTGTCTCGAGTACAGAGGGTCCCAGGTTCGAATCTGGTCTGGTCGTACACAGATCGGGAGTCTCCCTCCAAAAAAGGGAAAGTTTGCAAGTAGGGATACATCTTTAAATTGTACTATTAGGAATCCGTTTACCCACAAGTACATATAGACTAGTATCTGTACGTTTATCCACGTATACGTGTTTGTCAACGCAATACGTGAATGGCCCCTAGCTAGATGATATTATGATACAGAATACAGCTCGTATGTAACGAATCGTTCAGTCAGATGTCAGTTGATTAACTGCTCAAGAGTAACCAAATAGCATCATAAGGTGTCCGACAATAATTCCAAACCGTGTATTCTAACCACTAAATTATTTCAAAACATTCGTCTCATTCCAGCAAAACGAAAATAATGCGCTGCCATGTTGTATATTACTTGGCTTGCGATCTGAACCGGGCACGTCATGCACGGGGTATGATAAATATATCCAGCATAAATAATTAATGGTTGAATATACAAATTAATACAATAATGCATATATTATTAAATTGTAATATTTGTAATGATTTACTACTCCTCTAATTACATTTTTAATATTTATTAGTCGCAATCCATTAATTTACAGCCTTTAATCGACCAATGCGTCGATGAAATACAATTGAATAAAATAATAATAGAATTAAGCTGGCATTATTTTGTAATGTACATGAAATTACAGAATACAATTTATGTGAACTTCTCGTTTCTGATTACAAAAGTGCAAAATAGCAACGTAAAAATGTATGTGTAAATCCGGAACCTTACACCCGGTAACCGCTTTCCAGAGAAGATGCCCCGAGTGTCAATAGCCACGCCGTGCGACAGTGCACGTGGCTATTGACACTCGGGTGGTAATAGCGACGACATATATATACGGTGATAAGGGTATTACACATCAAGCTGGAAGCCATTGTTATTTTAGTATTTCACTTTGCAGCTTGTGCGCCTTTCGGTTCGTTGTTGCTCACTTCTTGTGTGTTATTTGTTTCGTTGCCAACATCACTTATTTGCATGCGTTCCATTAAGTTTCCCATTACTCCCATAAAATCTTTGAGTGTACCAGTCTTTTCATCTAGTAATACCTGCAATCTTTTCCTTTCGTTTTCACTTGTTTCCAGTTCTTTGCTTTTCAAATCAAATTTTTTCTGAAGAGTTTCTTGGTCTTGTTGGGTTTTTTTCAAACTGATGTCCTTCTCTGCCAAACTTTGCCTCAATCCATCGCAATCTTTAGATAGTTGTTCTATTTGTTTGTTTAACTGATTCATTTCGGTTTTCATATTTTCAATTACACCTTTCAGTCCATCGATTTGCTCTCCTCTTTTTCTCAGTTCTGCCTGTACATCACCCAATTTTTCTTGGAAGCCCTTTTCTAATCGTTCCTCCGATTCTTTCATCTTTCGTTCTAATTCATCCATTCGCGTTTGTGTTTTTATGTGTTCTGGATCATTCTGTAACCAATATGAATTTATTTATGTATGCTTTCGTTCTTTTAAACCAAAAGTATTATTATTACCTCAGAGTTTAATCTTTGAACCTTATATACGTACACGTCATTTAGGAATGTACAGACTGACGTTTGACGCCATGACAAAGGTACATGATCGGGACCAAAACTTGAACGAGAGGACAACTAGAACCAATGGCATTAAAACAGTAAAGGTACAGCAATTGTTATAGATGTTTATCCGAAGATTACAATTAAAGAACTTTGAAATAAGTATATAATAAGCGAAATCTTCAAAAGTTACATGGCATCATAATACGTTCCTAATCAGTTTTAATTTAAGTAATCCATTTTGGCCTAAATGGCTGCCGACAAATACCAGAATGTGTAGTTAACCGTATTCCTTAAACATAGCAGATACTAATTGGAAATGACGCCCTTGATGCTTCAACTACATATATACATGTAAAACTGAAGACATTTCTGTTAGATGTGGAGCTACACATGTTTACTTTTCGATTCTTGTTGGAATCTTTTCATGTCAACTGTTCGAGAACTGACACATTACTTGACTTAAAGTGTATTATGAGGTCAATCAGATGCTCATATAGCACTTACCCTGAATACATACTTAATAAATACCGTCAATATACTTGTGTTGGTACATGTATGTATTAACAAAATAACTTTCAAATCCGCTGTTAATTGTACGGCTTCAGCTGAAAATAGAAAACTAATGTATATTCTATAACCTGTTTTCATTGGAAAATTGTATACATGTATATCATTGCCCATACATGAATTCTATATGAATGGCTTTTTTCACACATTTTGCATAAGGTATAATCTCTTTTGAATATATAATGTGAAAAACTGAGTTTGTTACTTGAGTATCAACTGTTTTGAATAACTTTTGAAATAATAAAAAATGGCCATTTAGCAAACAAAAAGCAATAACGAATATGTCAAATGTTGTTTAAGTGAATAAATTGGTGTGAAAATCCACAGTTTTCCTACGTATATAATTCTACATCACAGATATAAGATGATTGAGTCTTTTTCCCACCGCATACCCTATAGGTTTATAACATTCGACAATAACATTGCGATTGCAATCATGAATATGGAAGCATTGTTTTGTAAATGTACAAATTAAAGATTTTTATGCACTCCCTTGTCAGGTTTTTTCCCGAGGACACTTAATGCTCGTGTGTGACGTTATCTTACATCGGTGTCCCACATCAGTGTCCTAAATGTGAAAGTTGTACCTTGCATTCGTTGATTGGTGTGAGAGAGGCAAAAGAAAAAGTTAATAACGCCAGAGAAATTTGTTATTAGTTATGCTTTCTGTCAATGATATAGACACGGTAACATATACATACCTACCCTTTAGTATTGGCCTTGTGGTTTTCTTCGCCATACAACGCATGTTGGACGACATAGTATCTTATTTCCTCTTGTACGGGAATAGTTAATTTTTGATGATCAATAGGCAGATATACTTTTCCGAGCAGAGGTTCGGTGAGCTATATTCACGATACACAAAGTATATACAGTTTGCTGTGAAAAATAAGCACAGTGTTTGTTTTACAATAATATATCCCTGTGTCTACTTTTTTAAATTGAAAACTTTTTAAACCGATTAATCAATATTTTTATCTAGAAATGGCCCGAGTTTATCGAGCCATTTCTAGATAAAAAGATTGATTAATCGATTTACCGATTCAGCCCCTTAAAATATCACATTCTTTTAGCAAGATAAGTATTCTTCAAAATGAATCCTATGTAAGCCAGGAGTCACGGGGGGCTCTTAAGCATAGACGTTATCTTATTAGTGACATAATGTTACATTTTCCCCATTATAATGGTTAATCAAACATTTAAAGTATAATGCTTTGTCACGCGCTTACCATTGGGAACACTTTCAACAACAACGAAAAAAGGTTGTCTGCTTCTCTCGTCACATACAAACGCAACAAAGATATTTTTTCTTTTTTTACTATCTTTTTTCAGTTATACTACAATCAGACAAAATTCACTACATCAGTTAGATATTATTCTTACTGAAAAACCCCACTTCTATGGGGTAATGATATTTTCTCCAAACAGAAAAATGGGGAAATATTTTTGACAGTCCAAAATTATATCAAATTAAGTAAACGTTTTAGATAATATATTTGTACCAATTGTTTTAAATTTGGAAACTTATTGTGTTGTATCATTTAACGGTACTCAGTACAATAAGGTGACCTGTACTTACAGATAAGCAATTTATGGCGTCATAAATCATGTCTGTAATCAACTCTATTCACCACATGTACATGTATATATATTATCTGTTAAACTTTATTATTATACATACTATATTGAAATAAGGTGTTCTCCAGTACCGAAGATCCATTTGCCTTTTGATGTGTTTGGGAAAGGAATTATTATAATCTCCAAGCTTGTTTTCCCATTCCATATTTACATTTGTATTTGTAATATTGTTGATTATTGAACGAAATATTGTTTAAACTAAGAAAGATGTTTACAGCCAGGAAGATATTTACAGCCAGGAAGATATTTACAGCCAGGAGCTCCATTATTCTCACAATTTCGTCCTCAATTTTGGCCTTTGTTGTGGTTTTCACATAAAATGCTCAAGAAAAGGTTAAAGCCATATAGTGATAGAGCTGTTCACCATTCTTTGAAAATAAATTTTATATGAGGAATGGTAATCATTTAAAAGGATGAAAAAGTGAAAAGCTCTGAAAGAAGGAATGTGTTAGAAGAGTACGTTTAAGATTGATAAAACATCTTTTTGAATGTTTCAAAATCCAAATTCCAAGTATCAAAATTCTGGATATCACAATGCGTATTACAACATGATCGTGACTTCGATTTATTGATACTAGGAATGATTCAATGTGGTAAAACAGTGTACAATGGGTAAGTTGAGCAACTAGCAGAACCAGCGATAAACCGGTTCAGAAGGATTCTAAGGAAGTTTTGAAATCCCAAACAGACGAGGCAGGATCAGAAAGATTTGTATTTCGACTTAAAAAAAAAAAAAAAAGTGAAAGGTAGGATTTTCTTGGATATCAAGCAAGCCTAGTTCTTTTTTCAAGCAGGAGAATATGGTCACACCGTCAGATTGTTGAGTGTGGATTTGACATTGGAGACAAGAAATACAGGCTTGTGTTTTGTTTTAAATTTAAATTTCAAGTTGCTAATTCGTTTTTGAATGCTGGACACGATAGATTTTATCCACTCTGAAAATAAATTCAGTTGTCTATGTTTTCCTTTTGGTTATCATCTAAAGCAGTCTTCCACAGAATCTATTAATTCGTGTATCTTGATATTCACACCCCACTTTAAACATGTACATACTCTTCATGAAAAGCGTCCGTTCCTTTGCGTTAAGATAATATACAGGTTGTGATTTACTACGCGTCAAGTTAGACCATAGATATATGTTGATGTAGAACAAGAACACAGATGACGATTGCCAATGACGTCAATAAGCAGATTTAACCTTGATGCGTCGCCATTGAAACTCAAATGTCCGACATTGCAATTAAGATACACCGCCGAAAATCTCAACACACGGTAAGGGGATCCGAAAATATCATGCTTAATATTTCATGGATATGCAATGAAATGTCTGCGAATATGAATAATAAGTTTTGCCCCAACTTACATTTACCCTACAGAGATGTTTTTATTAAAACTGCGGAACTATAGAGATGATTCTTTGTGTGAGTGGTCAGTGCAGAATTTGTTCTTTCCTTTAATTAGAGCGTCGTTCAAAAATGTGCCTACTTTAATGTACAGCGTGTCCTGTTTTCGGACGTAGTTCTGGTCAGGCACTTTTTCTGTTCTCAGAAATATCATGTCTATTGACGGTCCTTGGTATCTCTCCAAGTAGCAAGCCCGTAGAGCTCCAGACCATATGAAAACTACTTGACAAGCCTTGATCAAAACGATGCCGTCATCACGCCCTACGTAGCTATATTTTTGTCTTCTGCATACATGCCAGCATTAAGGCACTTAGATGTTTTAAAGGAAACCCTAGACATCATAGAATCTCTTGTGGCCGTGTACTCGGAGAAAGGGAAGGTTGTCATCATAGGTGATTTGAATGTAAAAATTAGTGGTCCACGTTATCATTTCTTACGTAATGAAAGATCAACTTTGTTTAAAATATTTTTAAAGATAAATAATTTACTCTCGGCAAGCGTCCAGACCAACTGTAAAGGTCCTAAATAAACATTTTGTCCTGTCACTGGGAACTGTACAATGATTGACCATATCCTTATCGAAAGTAGTATAGTAGATTTAGTAGAATGGTCTGAAGTCCTGGACGAATGTGAAGTTAATACGTGCTTTTAGCCAAAATTTTGTATAAAAGCGTGAGCACAGAGCACAGCCAGTGACAAAACGTTTTTTTTTATTAGAATCTTGTCAAGTTTTAGAATCACATACAAGCAAGGGAACTTTGTACACTTTTGCAATACGAAAGCAAGATTTGCCAGCCTAGCATTTTTCGGCTTTTAAAAGTTGGTAATGTATTGGTATATCAGTTTAAACTTTATATTATTATCGGTATAATATTACAGTAATACAAACATGATATACATATAGGATTCGAAAACAAGTACAAAGTACTTATGTTAATCCGTCTCCTTTGTTTGAAAAACGGGACGGCACTGACGAATATTATGCATATAGATATAAGTATATGGAAGAGAAGAGGAGGGGGAGGAAGAAGGGAAGGAGGTGCAAAAGGGTTTAAAGAAAGTATTGTTGGGGGTAAAATAGATAGGGGGTACATTACATTTACTGCATTATGGGAGGTAACACTGATTGGATTATATTTTGGATATGGACACATGTCGACTCGACCCCTGAGTATTCCGACATCCAGTGGTGAAGAACAACCTGGTGTGATTTAAAATATTAAAAGTATCATCAAACAAGACTATGACGGTTTGTATATACATGTATGTATATATCCATACTGACGTGTCGTGACATACAGGGGCCGTACCAGTTGAGTCCCAATATACCAAATGTAAACTTACGTGTAATCGAAATTGAGAACTTCAAACTTAAAATCGTTTCGACTGGTTAATGAAATGTTGGACACAGTCGAAAATATTCTCATTATATTTAACTGGCATATCAGGATTTCCGTACAGAAGAAGATTTACATTATAGTCGGGAGGAAGGCTTCTGAAGCATTGTACTCTTAATTGTTGGTATTTCGGACAGAAGAGGGGGAAGTGTGCGATAGTTTCAGCAGACTGATTACAAGTACACATGGGACTATCAACTAGGTTTCGTCTATATAAATGACTAAAGAGAGAACTACAGTTCATCCGTAATCGTGCATGATGGATTTGTGCGAATCTACTTCTGCAGTAGTAATAATACGGCGGAACAAGATGAATGTCAGCATTCAAGAGCTTTTTAAGATTAGTAATCGACGGGTTAGGCTTTATGTTCTCGGGAAGTGCATTCCATACATGTTGGTCAATAGAGTAGGGTAAGAAAGAATCCTTGTGAAGCTGGGTTCTACCGTTTATTTGGCAGTAATTATTTGCGTTTCTAGTATTGTGAGAGTGCAAGTCGGAATGACAAGCAGGAAGTATGTTAGTTAGATAGGAGGGACACTGACCATGGACAATCTTATGGAATTTTATGATTTTGTTTTCTTCTTCGAACAGAAAGAGGATCCCAGCCAGATTCTAAATAAATTCGGTCATGACGAGTTAGTTTAGTGACCCCAGTAACAATTCTGCCTGCTTCGAGCTGTATATATTTTCTAATAATTGACTTTGTCCAATCGTTATATTGTCCCATATTACATCACCATATTCTAAAAGGGGTCGTAGAAAAGTAAAATATATTTTTTGTAAAGTCATTCTGTCAATATTGAATTTGAATTTCCTAAGAATACCAAGTTTCTTGGATGCTTTGCTGATTATATATTGCACATGGTCGGTCGATGGTCACATAGTATATTGTTATCCATTGTATATGCAAGAAATGTAATGGTGATTGCAGACAAAGATTAAGTTATCAAGTTGTCTGCATACACAACTAGTACTTAACAGTGGCGTAGCAAATTATTTTTCGGAGTTTATCCTTACAGGGGGTCGAGCGTCCGAGGCGCGTAGCGCCGGAGGAAGGGAGGGGAGGAATATGGGAGGGGGATCCCTTAGATGAAAAAAACCCAGCAATTCTACTAGGACCTAAAAGCAATCTCTCGTACTCTAGGAAATCCTTTTCATCTGATAAGTAACAAGTAAAACACGACTTTTTATATGAATGATATTAAATTTTATACTAATTGTAGACCTATTTTTTTTATTTGGAGATTCTTCAGTGTGTACAGATATAGAACAAACTATTTTATCAGACTTAAAATTTTCAAGAAGATTTGTTTTCATTCTTTCCTATGAAAGAAAAAAAAGAAGTTGAAAAAAAATATATGATTAAAAAAATCTTGAAAATTTTGTGTATGCTTGAGCATCAGTTTGCAAACATGCATGTAACGTTATGCTACACCACTGTTCTACATGTAGTTGAAGGCCTATGTAGGTCTACAATGCAGATCGTTGAGTGCGGTTTGGGCATTTGGGTCAAGAATAGAGACTTTTGTTTTCTCTAAGTTGGATTCCAAGCTGCTATCAGGCTGACTACAGGAAGTGGTCCGATAATAAAATTAAAAAAAAATATCTGACCTAGAAGCTAACAGACCTGAAAGATTGAAATAACCAACTCTAAAAAAAATCAGTATGATCTCGTTTTGCCCTTAGTTTGTCGTAGTATACCACAAAATCAACAAATATAATATTTAAACTCTACTTAAACATAGTATCAAACAAATTTGTGAACAAGCATCAACTCATATAAATCGCTTTCTACCAGGGATTCATTTCTAAATTCTCAGTCCTTCCCGCGAATAACTCCGGGAACTCTTTTTCGTTGGAGATACATTCGACGAAGCTGATGCTTGAGCTCGTGCATACCGACGATTAAAGAGAAATTTCCAAAGGCTGTCAACTTATCAAACTCGTTAATAACAGTGTGGTGAGTAGCAGGATATGTGAGCAATGAAGGGAGACTAAAACATTTAAAAATGAATACACTGTCATTAGAAGCCACGGTCGGTGAACAATGTCTGACATACTAAATTTCATTTTGACATTGGCCATTGTTTGATTCCACTTTTCTGCAAGAAATGTACTGTACTCTGACAGTGATAGCGACCATGAAACAGCTTCCAGTAGATTTTCTATATCTTGTTGATTGGGACTCTCTCGTACATGTAGAAGTGGTAGAATTTGTCAGCGTTTAACTACAAACTTTGGAAAATAGATTTGTTTATAGGCCTAATAATAGTAATATTGCAAAAATATTTAAGCAATTATCGCTCGATACTTCCATTTAAAGTGTTTATTTGACTTAGCGCTGACATTAGAATGTGTCGTAGGCTGGTGAAGTTGTCTGTCTTGTGTATGCACACCTGCCGATTCTGAGACAGCTCATCGTGAGAGTTTGTATGAAAATATTTAAAAAAAAAACAACATTTTTTTTCAAATTAATTTTTATTAATCATTTGTCCACTCTGTTATTTTTTCACTGATATTTCTGGAAAACCGATCATTTTCCCATGAAAGGCAACATTATTCAAACGGGTGTGGAGGTCCATCAGACATTTTCTCTTGCATTTTTATTTAAAAAAATCACTGAATTACTTCCCCATATATATATATATGACAAAGACAGCAGTTATATGATTTTTGGCCGTTTTATTGATAATACAACAACATATATGTATACAAAAAGCCCTTTCACCCTGGATCAAACTTAAATTAGTCCATTTGCAAGTCCATTACTCACTGTCATAAATTTGACTGGGGTGAAAGGGCTACACAGAAATTCAGGCAACAATCACTTCCGGCACTATGAGCATATAACATTTACTTCCGGCACTAGCAAGCAACATTCACTTCCGGCACTAAAAAGCAACATTCACTTCAAGAACAATTAAGCAAGCAGCATTCAATTTATCAAACAGTAGTTAAATATTATATATACACAATTGGTCAAATTCACATTATAGCGAATTAGTAGCAAATAATATCAGTATAGTTTACCAAATCTTGACAAATAATAATGATACAAATATACTGTACATACACAAGCACATCTAGCAACAAATACAAGTGACATGCGATGAATTAGCATAATTTAACATA
>NW_018408572.1:64771-74078 GCF_002113885.1 Mizuhopecten yessoensis
CTTAAAAGAGATTGAAGAAAATTTTAAGGGACGCTAACTCAAAACCACCTGATAAGACTGACCAATGGGAGCCATATGCAGATGAGAGAGGTGACCCCCACGGACTGGTCAAGCTCGGGCCAGTGAACAGAAATTCCCGAGTCTGTGAACAGATTTCACTCTAGTGTTACACCACCCTATAATTTGTCAACACAACACAAATTATAACATATATATACAGAGTTGTAATTAACCATTTTGGAACAAAATATACAAATAGTACATACATAACTGTTTGGTAGAAATTCTACATAATTTGATAATTGCAAGAAAAATAAAATATTGACAAATACCTATCTTTGTTGTATCCTAAGAGAAAATTGGATGAATTTATTTCAAAGTATCAATTGATATCCTATTCCATAGAAAAAGCTGAAAACATTTTACTGATAAAAGGGAGACAACTCCTGAGTAACACTGCTTATAATATGTTGACCTGGCAATGGTTTGGAATTATTCCTGAAATAAGATGACTTGACTACATTTCTCAAATTTTCTTTTTTAGGAATATTAGTTTTTTATACACAGCAACTAAAAAGATGCTATGATTAAGGACACCATTAAAAGCTAAAGGAATATTGAAATAGTTGCATATAAGTATCCATTCTACCAGGGATCAATCTAGGTTTTAGGGGAAATTACCTTAACTTGGGGGAAATTAAATAATTTTGATACAAGGCTCTAGCGTCATGAGGGTAAAAGATAAATGTTTTGTCAGAAATACATGTGTACAGTATATTTCAATTTATAAACAATTTTAAGCTTAAAGTTATAGATTTTTTGTTTAAATTATGTGAAGAAAATGTATATATGCAGTATTATGCATTTTAACTGTTGAACTTTAAAAAAGACATATATAGGGAAAATATGTTGAAGAAAATAAGGCTACTTTCTTGTTGAAACCGGGGAATTTTGAAGCACACAGGGGGAATTTCAAAGAACAGGGGAATTTTCTTCTGGAGGGGAAACTACCCATAAACGATAGGGAATCAAGTCTAGAATGATCCCTGTCTACATATCTTTCTTGAAAGATTGAAAGTAAATATGAGTCTTATATTAATCTAGAGATAAACAAGAAATCTTCATATCACTTCTATATGAAAAACAGTTAAATTAGAAGTTTTTTGTTCAAGCATTGTAGATTAGTTCCCATATTTTTGTTGAATTTCACACTGCTTACAATAAGGGTAGCCTGATAGTCTTAAACTTATAATTGTAATCTCCAGCTGGACTAGAGCTACTCAAAATGGCCCTCAGATACCAGCATTTCCCCTGCTGTGCCATCCAAATAAAAGAAAAATATTAACCATGTAAGATGTTAATTCTTGACTTAAATGAGTTACTGCTTTGGTCAAGTACATTCATGACTAATGATGGAACATTGACAAATAACATACTTGCCAAGTCTCCCTATTTTGGAGGGAGACTCTCGATTTTGGACCCTTAAATTGGGCATTTTCTACAAGTGAATTTGCTAAAATATTCCTATTTTCTAAGTTCTGATGACTTCATTTGAAAAGAACAGCTCAAAAGATGTCATTTACGAGTTTTTTCCCCCTAGGGTGTACATATTTCCTTATGCTTTTTATTCTGAGCATGTGCGATCTCCCCCCATGGAAATTTTAAAAAGTTGGCAAGTATGAAATAATTATAGACATTCCATGAAAAAAACATAAACTCACTTTGAGGTGAACTTAAACAATATTTGATTGCAGTAGTTTCAGTACATCTAATATAAATGCTTACTTTTTATATTGTTTTCTTTATAGCCATTCTATGACTGAGAGCTCGGGATAATTTGAAGGCAGTTTGGTATACCAATGGAGTTAATGATTATATTCATCAGAGAGGACAGCAATGGTAGGTGAATTTCATTACATTTTCCACTATTTAAAAAAGTTTCCACTAAGGTCAGTTATACCCAAACTTGGCACAAAATTGAAGTTCTTATTTTAAGGTAGTTATTCTCTACCTCGATGTAACATTGTTGCCAGCCTTTTACATTTTTTGTTGGAGAGAAACAGTGTGAGAAACGTGTAAGATGTATAAATAGAGGTTCCCCAACGAGTAATGGTTGGTTATCATGTTTATCTAACTCGAGTTCGTTAATTTTCAAATTGTATAAAGGCATGAGGTTTACCATCACAAGTTTGGGGTCCTTTTTATCCCACAACGTTCATATTTTATCTGAAAAGCCATATGTTTCCCTTGAATATACACTATGTCGGCTTCTGATGGGGGGGAAAACAAAGCTGTGAATCATGATGTCACAATGGAAGGTGACGTCGCAAAGCATTGTGACGTGACATCATAAGTAAAAAAATTGACCAATGAAATCTCATTCAGGGTGTTACCCACTAGTGGGTAACAAAAATGTTTACCAACTCCTAGCAGGTTTATCCAATGAGTCAGGAGTGAGGAAACCTTTAGTGGTTATGGGAGAAATAAGAAGTACTTAATATAAGCCATATTTGTTTAAACAGTGGTTTAATTCAAATTGTTAGAGTTTAAGCTGTTCTGTGCAATGAATTAATTTGATACTAGTGAAAAATAAGATGTAAGGAACTTTGCAGATAACAACAGTGAAAAATGCTGAAGAATATCAGGAGCTTCACTCCTAAAGAAGCATACCTGGCAATTAAGTATCGGGTTTTACATGAAGATTTTTTTTTTAGCAGAAATCAAAATAGGGTTTACTTCGAACCTTTCACGACTCTGACACAGTAGAGAATTTGAATATCAGGTGAGTCACACTGACCACTCGGGAACCTTATTTAAGCATGTTTATTATTTAATTTCATTATAATATGGTCTGGTTATTAATAAGCAACAATCACACGTCTGTGTGTGGGCAAAGTGTTTTTTGGGTTTGTTTATTCAGAGTTGCCAACCTCATATAAGGCCATTACAGGAGGCTGAACTTTCTGAAATTTCTTATGATGATACATTGTGATTATATGCAGATGCGTTAAAAAAATTCCTGGGTCAAGGTTGCTGTTACTAAAAATATAACCGGGAATATACCGTAAATTATACATCAGATAAGGGCCTTACAGAAGGCCAAACTTTCTGAAATTTCTAATGATGATACACTGTAATTATATGCAGATGAGCAATAGTGGTTTAAAAAAATTCTTGGGTCAAGGTCGCTGTTACAAAAAACTGGAAACAGGAATATACTGTCAAAAATACATCATATAACGCCCTTTCTATTTTATCACTGCAGTTTTCCTCAGGAAAGCATACATGAATAAGGCCATATTATCAATATCCCTAAATCCA
Organism: Mizuhopecten yessoensis; assembly: GCF_002113885.1. Classification (NCBI taxonomy): domain Eukaryota; kingdom Metazoa; phylum Mollusca; class Bivalvia; order Pectinida; family Pectinidae; genus Mizuhopecten; species Mizuhopecten yessoensis. The sequence goes on from NW_018408572.1 coordinate 68,093, forward strand.
AAATGATCACTTTTGCTTGTTGCTAATATACCGGAGATATATTTTGTTTTAGTACATTCTCTCTTTTCTAAATGCTAATTTTTCCTGTACATACAGGTAGATTGAGTTAATTGTAGAAAACCAGCTGTCATCTTTCATCATTGATGCATACTGGAAGCATGAACTCATCTAGAAATTCCTATATTTATATCTCCCTTTCATTTATATGTACTACATTAGAAATCTATGCATTTATGTTTAATGATCACCTGCTTCTACCATAGGGATGAAGGGATTTCATCATAATTTGGTCTTGAACATCCATGGGCCAAGGGCACTCAAATTTGTATGAAACCGATGGTGTGGCCCCACAAGGGTTAGAGGAGAGTGGCTGAATAGGGAAAATCCAGGTAACACTTTTAAAATCCTTCTTTTAGGGTAGGGTTAAAGGAGTTTTATTCTTGTTTAGTCTGAAGCATCCTAGGTCCAAGGGGAATAGAGGTAAACCTGTAAAATCCTTCTTCTACCATAGGGATTATGGGATTCATCCCAATTTGGTCAGGAGGATCCTCGGGCCAAGGGCATTCAATTTTGTATCAACAGTGGGTGTGGCCTCCAGAGGCAGAGGGGCGGGGCCCAATAGGAGAAATCGAGGTAAAATCTTTTGCTATATCCCCAGAAATACTGGATGGATCTTTCTGAAAATTCATACATACATACAGTACTTACCATGGAGTGCTATATCTTTACCTCATATCAAGTTCTTAAAACAAATCCAGGTGAGCTAAAGAGGCCCAGAGCCTCTTGTCCATATACTTTTGGCTGCTTTTCAGAGCACCAAATAGACCTTTAACATTTATTTGTATCATGTTTGCAATCAGATTCAAATCATTTGTTGCATGGTTATGTATTATAGCCTACTAGGTCTGTTTAAAATGCCAAGGCACTCCCAGTAAACCCTGTTATTTTTTTCATCACATCAGATTGAAAAGTCTTCGGTGTTTTACATCATATACATCACTTTAACCAATAATAGTGAAGATAACTTTACACTTATCGAATGTATTCATCAGCCATTCGTATGTTCGCTATCTTTTCTCCCATGTGGTTTTTATTTCTTTCAAGTATCGTTTTACTTGTGAAGATATGACCTGACAACAATCTTTCCTATTGCGCGATGACATCATCAGTAGAAGTTTCGGCGTGATAAGTATGTTAATATTTGTGAAAAACAACTTGCCTAACCATGAATTTTCCGTCAGATGTAAAGCGACACCTAAAGCATAACATTGCAATGGGAGTCGTTCCCCTTTGTACAGTCCAAGTTAAAAATTGGCAATTTATGGCTTCGTGTATTATACAGGAAAACATTTTTGAATGCGTGAGATTTATGGCCCACCTGGCAAGAGGCTTGTTTCAGCGTGAGTTAGGACGTCTCAGTGTAAGATTTTGTCTCACGCCATGACAGTTGGCAACCCTGTAGATTAACTTGATAGCTAGTTTCACACCTGTTTTCGGAGTCCTGTATGTTCATACGTAAACTTGTAGAAATCGAGTCAGGGGAGATAAAATTATATTAAACATGAGTATCTGTGGTAGGAAAACTGCTATATGAATTCTTGCATCCCAACTTTATTGAGGTTGCAATTCATGGCAATTTTTTAAATGATATAAACACTATAAAGCTCTATTGACTGATATTTCAAATTTCAAAACCAGAAAAGAGATTGAACTTTCGAGCTTTAATTGGTTCCTTTGCTAGCTAAATGAGAACCAAAAAGGCCTACAAGAAGTGGGGCCTATATATAAATGGGACAGTTTATAAGTAAGATTGTGATCTTAGGTATACCTGAATGAGCCATTCACCTTATATAGATAACCCAAGATTGTAAGTCAAGATAACAAAGTGGCCCATTCACGCTTGACGTCATCAGAAAGTGTACATAGTGAATCGGGACTTGTTAATGTAAATCTGCTCTATTGTTTGACAGATGTTATAAGTTCAGAGCTCTGGAATGAACGTTTCACAAATTTTCAATAGTGAAATGATATATCTTAAATTAGTGAGGTCATTTCCTGTCTGTCCTTAAGGTTTTATTTAAAAGCCCTGAGTAGATGTATTTTTATTATGATAGATTTAAATGTTCAATTGTTTATGCAAGTTGTTAACATACTATATTAAGTTAAAACCTTCATTACATGCTTAAAAGAGTTTTCTCTTCATTTGCCATTAGTTGTAACATGTTGGAAATATATATGAGCCTTTTTCACAAGTAAGGCTTAAAGTTTGAATTGAGCAAATTTAGGGGTACAAGAAATGGATATTGCTTTTCACAAAAATGTTTCTAAATCTTCAAACATTTATCATTGATTTATGCTTTGAAATCATAAAATCTAAGAATAAACAGCCTGCAATAAAGTTCAGAAACCAGACACAAATTTGCAATTGTATATATTTAATAATTGATTTTTTTCTTTTAAAAAAATCCTAAGTACAAAGCTATGCCTTTTATTTAGTATAAAGTACAAAAGTTTTTCACTACCAAAAAAACAAATATTTAACAAAATCAATTGCTAATTTAAAATATTTTGGATGCTGGGATGCTAGCAAAGCTGGTGTTCATTTGCAAAAAATGAAATGATGCCAAGCACAGGTGTGGTTTTTGTTTTGCCATTTGCAAAAACTAGATACTCAAACTGGTAATGTCAGAGCACTGCTAAAATACTGTTCATTCACCAGCTATGAGTTTTATACTGTTGTCTCTTGTCGTGGGGGCTGTGATGGCTAAGTTGTTAAAGATCTGACATTCTGATACCAATAGCCCTCCACAACTGGGACTCAGGTTTGAGACCTATACGTGGGGCAGCTAGGTGCCAGTTACTGGCTGTAGGTCAGTTGTTATTCTCCCAGAACTCCAGCTTTCCTCCACCACCAAAACCTAGGCACGTCATTAATTGACCATAGCTGTTAATAGGACGTAAAACACAAACAAACCAAACCAAGCCAAACTTATTTTGTGTCAGCAGAAACTAATATTTGGTTATTATCTAATTACCCTACAGCAGATGTCATGTACAGTCTTAATACTGGTTGTTAAATAAGGTTGAATTAGGTCCCATGAAATGTTATGTCTGTTCATGTTTATGTGTATTGAAGATTCAACTTGAGACTTTCCTTTTTTTTATATCTTCAGCTTAAATTTTGGTCTTGCATGATGTCTGTGCTTTTAAGTATTGCCATTTAAGACTTTTGAATCTTCCCTTGTATGTGAAACATATATATCTTTTACCTGTCATTCATTTCCTGTTATGAATGACAATTTTGATTTTCATCATGTTTCATGTAACAGATTTTAACATAATTGTTTTGTAATTGTGATTAATCTAAATCTATTTCTTACCTCCGTGCACTGTGTTTTTAAGGGTCTAGGTCACCAAGAAACTTACATCATGCATGGACTGGGGTGCATTAAGGATTCCTGTACCACTGCAGGCAAAACACTAGAGAGTTCCAATTCAATTTTTCATGGCAGCCTGGTCGTTACCTCCCTTTATTTTTGTTTTGGATATAACCTGCATGACTGGGCCAGGGTTCTACCATTGATCAGGTAGCTGAGTTGGTTAGAATAACAATATAATGATTGTAGGTCTGGAGGTGCAGAAAAAGAAAATTCCAATGCAAAGTTATAGTTATAGGTAGTGATACAGGGATCCTTAAAGAGGCTGCTATCTTACCAAGTTATTTATCTCCTTTTGAAAAGAGTTCCATACTGTTTGAGAAATATTTTGTGGTAATTTATTCTTTAGTAATAAATTCAAATTTAAATTTTTAGACAGCATGCATTTATTTATAACAAATCAAGTTATAATTATCTCAATTATTAGATAATTGAGGCTTATGTACATAAGCCAGGTTTAAATGGACAAATAATGTTTCTATTAATACTAGTCAAGCCTCGATGGACTAGTCTGCAACATTAACCTAAACATTGTGTATATATATATGTATGTCAGTGACAATCATGATCAGTAGGTTTTCCATATAGGAACATCGACCGTATACATAACCAGGGCCTGAACGGTCTATGATGAGAGTGACCGGTCACGTGTTAGCTAATCGCTGTCTGATTGGCTTATAGGATTCCTGATAGCTAGCTGGTCACTTTTTCCCCAGCGTCCGGAGCTAAATGACCAATCTCATAAGTTTTATATTTCGGGTTTAATTCTTGCACTACAATATACACGGATACGTATAACTACAGTCATACTTATGTATAAGTGATCCAAGAAGTGCTTGACGTTTCAAACAGTGTTTTCAGACACCAGGCTTAATGATACAGACGTGAGAAGATGAGGATGGGATTTTAACATTTTCAAACTTTCGAACAATGGCGAGTCTTAGGCCAAGATCAAAATCTAGGAATGTGCCATGGGATTCTTCCAATCCAGCCAATTGGACAACTTCTCAACTACGAGACGAACTAATTAAGATAGGGATAACCCCTCCTTCAGCTGGATTTATGAAAGCAGGTTTGAAAACTCTGTACTCCGAGAACGTGGGACGCCCCGCGCGCAAAACAACAGTACAAAACATCGGGCCAAATAACGGGAAAAATTCGACGAGAGGTGTTTCTGTCGTGAGTGATACAAGAGTGAGCGACATTCCGGATCAAAATGGCACAGACGAACTTCGTGTTGCAAACGCAAACAGAAATTACGAAGAGTTACTTCGGGACGCGGAGGGTTTGTCTACGCCGAGTAGAGATAGTAGTGATTCGTCCGTCGCAGTTCAAGCGCGTAGTAATCCGATGGAAGTCCCGCAGAATCAGTCCAACATGGCGGCGCCCAGTGTCATCGAGGGAATGCTGGCATCCATGCAAACGATGCAACAGACCATGCTTGGACTTCAACAGACCGTCCTTAAGCTGATCCCCAGAAATGCCATTTTTTTTTATGTTTTCAAATTGTATGTCAATGTATTCTTTTGTATGATGGATATATCAATTATGTGTGATGTAGTTTGACTTTTCTATATACGTTATATATACAACAGTAATTAAATGTTGTACATTAACTATACTTAGTTGTTATTTGTTCTATTTAAATTGAGGCTTATGTACATAAGCCAGGTTTAAATGGACAAATAATGTTTCTATTAATACTAGTCAAGCCTCGATGGACTAGTCCGCAACATTAACCTAAACATCGTGTATATATATGTATGTCAGTGACAATTATGATCAGTAGGTTTTCCATATAGGAACATCGACCGTATACATAACCAGGGCCTGAGCGGTCTATGATGAGAGTGACCGGTCACGTGTTAGCTAATCGCTGTCTGATTAGCTTAGAGGATTCTTGATAGCTAGCTGGTCACTTTTTCCCCAGCGTCCGGAGCTAAATGACCAATCTCATAAGTTTTATATTTCGGGTTTACCACCACCACCCCAGCCACCTACCTGTAAATATGAATGACAGCAGTTTTTAATTAAGATAGTAAACTTATTGTACGATATCATATAATGAGATCAGGTGTGAAGCAACAAATAATTGGGCAATCTCAGTTGATACATTTGAAGTTTAGTTGAGTTATATATTCGCCTCGTTTTGGCCTTGTTTTCCCCAAAAATTGGATGATATATTTATTTCACAATGTTCAGATATTAATGAAAAATTATTCTATTACATAATATTGGGATACAACAACACAGGCGGGAGCAATGTATCCAAAGAGTTACAGCCAGTCTAAGTTGTCCCATTTAATGCTATAACTTTTATATAAGTAACCCCAACATCAGACTGGAGCAATGTAACCAAATAGTTACAGCCAGTCTAAGTTGTCCCATTTAATGCTATAACTTTTATATAAGTAACCCCAACATCAGACTGGAGCAATGTAACCAAAGAGTTACAGCCAGTCTAAGTTGTCCCATTTAATGCTATAACTTTTATATAAGTAACCCCAACATCAGACTGGAGCAATGTAACCAAAGAGTTACAGCCAGTC
>NW_018408572.1:74714-109143 GCF_002113885.1 Mizuhopecten yessoensis
AGACTGGAGCAATGTAGCCAAAGAGTTACAGCCAGTCAGACTGGAGCAATGTAGCCAAAGAGTTACAGCCAGTCAGACTGGAGCAATGACTGGAGCAATGTAACCAAAGAGTTACAGCCAGTCTGGGTAAAACATAAGATTATATCAAGTTAAAACATGAGACGCTATTCCTCTTTGGGTCTGGCCACACAAGAAGTAGATAAGGCGGAAACGGCTCCACCACTACTTATTACATCCTCGCACTCTATTTAGTGTAACAGCAAAGCCTGCACACATATAGAGAACCATGTAACCGCCAGCTTAGTCGAGGAATAGCGTTGACACTCTATACCGTCACTGAGTTTGCCCCAGAAATGCCTTTTTTTTATGTTTTCAAATTGTATGTCAATGTATTCTTTTGTATGATGGATATATCAATTATGTGTGATGTAGTTTGACTTTTCTATATATGTTATATATACAACAGTAATTAAATGTTGTACATTTACTATACTTAGTTGTTATTTGTTCTATTTAAATGTTAATATAAACATTTCTAGGAGGTAACAATTTACAGCCAGGCATCGTCTTTACAAACATTTTATATGAGTGGTCGAGTGGCGCAGTGGATAGCCTTTTACCAAGGCGGCTGAGGGAATCAATTCCCTGAATCAGATGTGAAAAAAGTATGTGGTGACCTACCGACCACGTGGGTTTTCCCCGGGAACTCCAGTTTCCTCCCACATTGAGACCACATGTAGGCTACCATTTGAGCTAACAAAAGTGATTAATATAAGTTGAAATAACTTGTTTTATAATTGTTGTAAAACTTTTTTTTTTGTAGAAGACTTTTCATCTATATAGACATCAAATACTTTGAAAGGTTCCTAATAACTTGTTTAGTTATCAAGGATGTTTTCATTACACCTTCTTTTTATACGTCCATCAAATTTGACGGTATGGCGTTGTCCGTCCAACCGGCGTAAACTTTTGTTTGTCCGGCAATCTTCTCCTACATTTTTCGACCGATCTCTTTGAAAATTGGTATACATTATAATCATAAAATTTTGATTCAACAATTTTTCCATGAGTAATTGGCCTTTGTTCATTTCAGTATTTGATTTTTTGTCCAGAGACCTCCTACATTTTTTGACAGATTTCTTTGAAACTTAGTAGGCTAAATAATCATGATATGTTGTTGTGTTTCCTTGAATGTCAGCTAACCACTCATTGAATTATGCAGATCTTATTTCAATGTAAGAAAGTATATAACACTATATGGCATTCAACGGGCGTATATTGTTGCGCCCTGCGGTACTCTTGTTGAATATTAGAGTAAGTGTTGAAAACGTTATTCTGATTGTATTTTATCTTCTGTAAGCACTGCTGCTTGTTAGTATGCCATCTTCTACTGCTATATATAAATGGATAAATTACAAGTGGAAGTGATTACTGAGTCATCTCTTGTTGCCTTTATATGTATATATACAGTGTATATGTATAAATAAATAAATACATATTGGGTCATATTTAGGAAAAAGCCCAGTGCTCTTTGTTTGCCTTTCTTCAGGAAAAGAGCCCCTTGGGTTTATAGTAGGCAACATGTGGTATATGCATGCTGTTCTTCCAGTTTGATATTTTATCATCAGCCAAAACAGTAATAAAAAAATAATAGACATGCGGTTCCAGTTTCATATATTTTTCTATCAATACTTTTGAAAATCATATTTAACAATTCTTATAAAAATGGCTTTACAAGAAGGATAAAATGTTGATAGGACTGATGGTTGACCAGGAAACAAAGAACCTGGATATATTTTATTTGGCTTTTAAGCTCCTCCTTGACAGAGTTTTCAGGCTAGTGGCAAGTGAATGGTATAAGTGTTTTAATTACACCATGTTTATGTCAGAAAAATATCAATAAGTAGGTCATTTTGTGCAGTCAATAACACCATTGACTAAACCTTTCCCTGCTGACAATAGTGTACATAGTTTTGTCATTTTGGAAAACATATTAACCCAGCTGTATCATATTTATAAAATTTAAATAAAATATGTTTATAACCCTAACCCTAACCCTAACCTTCATTCACACAAATGGTCAAAACAGTTTTATACTGTACCGAATGGTTGTGACAAATCTGCTTCAAGCATGTTGTTTGCTGGTCTGGGAAATCATTGTTTACTGGGTTCAGGTCAAAATGAAAGACACGTATAGCAGATATTTTCACCCATTGGCCTTTTATATAAATACTGCTTTGATAAAGAGAATTTATGAGGATTCAGGGGACAAGGTCAAAGGTTAAGGTCAGAATGCTACCTGGTTTAAATTAGGAAATGGACCCTGGGATAAAAGTGTGGAAAAATCATGAACACTAATCATATTGAGAAATTTGGATGATCATTATTATTTATAATCACTAGAATTCATAAAATTAGAATGTTTGAACTTGATTTAGGTCTATCCTTAAGAGCCCAACAAAGTTTGAGAACAAAAATGACTTTGACCTGCTTTCAAGGTCACAGGGTCAAACGTGTCAAATACTTAAAACAAATTCTTCTGAAGAAATGAAAAGTATAGAATCTTAATATGGAGCTGGTAGCCTCTTGGTATAGAGTCGAACAAAGTTTGCCAATGAAAATTACCTCAACCTACTATTTCAAGGTCACAAGGTTCAAACATGTCAAACACTTTAAAGAACTTTTTCTGAAGAACTGAAAGGTACAGAATCTTAATATTTGGCTGGTAGCTTTTTGGGATGGAGCCTGAAAAAGTTTGCTATTGGAAATTCCCTCAACCTTCTTTCAAGGTCACAGGGGTCAAATATGTCAAACTCTCCAAACGACTTCTGAAGAAGAACTGAAAAGTATAGAATTATAATATTTGGCTGGTAGCTTCTAGGGATTGAGCGTGCGAATGAAAATTACCTAGACCCACTTTCAAGGTCACAGGGGTCAAATATGTCAATCACTTCTAAAACAATTTCTGATAAAAATAATAATGCCTAGAATCATATTTTTTGCCTGGTTGCTTCCTTGGGATTGAGCCTGACAATGTTTGCAAATGAAAATGACCTCAACCTTCTTTCAAGGTCACAGGGATCAAATATGTCAACACTTCAAATGACTTCTTCTGAATAATCTAAAGGCATAGAATTATGATATTTGGCTGGTAACTGTCACAGATGGAGCCTGACCAAGTTTGCTATTGAAAGTTACCTCGACCTACTTTCAAGGTCACAGGGGTCAAATGTAGCAAAAACTGCAAACAGCTTCTTTTGAAGAAGTGAAAGGCATGGAGTGGTGATATTTAACAAGTAGCTTCCTTGGATGGAGCCCAACAAAATTTGTGAATGGAAATGACCTTTACCTACTTTATCCTATTGCTTTATCTTAATTTAATTTGATATAGAGTATCCTTGGCCCAACATTATTCAATGTTGTAGAAACCATGCCCCCCATCCCAATGGGGACAGGAGAATGAGACCCAATGAAATATAAGGTAATTGTGTGTTGCTGGGAGACAGAGCCAATATTTGGAAATATTTGTACAGTGTAACATTTATTCAATATTTTGCTATAAATATTCATGTGAGCGATACTGGTCCTCTGGGCCTCTCGTTTTATCTGTAAACAATTTGAGGATAAGGTCAAAGATAAAGGTCAGAATAATAAAATGTTTTTTTCTATAAAGGTCAGAATATTGTTTTGTTCACGTATTTGATATTGATTTTCAGTTTAGTTTCTTACAATTATATTTAATATCATCAATAAGCAATTCTAAACAATGGCTTTTAGAGTTTTTTTTCTGTTTAATATTTTGGGCTGAAAAGATCAGAGATTTGATTAATTAATTCTCACATGCATATTAAGTAGGACTTTAGAAAATGTATATTCTTAAAAGACAAATAAAAATTGTAGGGTGACAATAATCAATTTATGATTCACTATCAATTGGTAGTGGTTCCAATTTTAGACAATCGATTATGAATATCTGGAATTCATAAATTGGTGACATGTTATTAAATATGGAGTGCGCTTAAAGACCAAAAGACCCTGCTTGTTTTCCCTGATTATTTCTTTAAGCCGCTGTCATAGCCTGAGGAACAGCCATACATACTGGTGTTTTATGGACTACAGCAGGACCTACTAATTAACAATGAAATGGTGTCAGTAATCGTAATTTACATGATGTTTAAAGATTTTGGGTTATTTTACCCTTTCCCAGGTGATCTTAACTTATTTACTGAAAAAAAGGCCCATAAAAATGATAGAATTTCGAAGTAAAATTTCTATACAAACACTGATTGTGCATCCATCCATCCATCCGTATTAAAAAGGTTGTGTACAAGATATCTCGTGCACCCCCAAAAGAAATATATTTAAACTCTTTCACCCCTATGTAACCTTAGTAGACTCTATCATGCATTGATATGGATGAGTCCATTATCGTCTACAGTGGTGAAAGGGTTACACTTTATATATTATGGTACCATGGAGTTCTATACCCAATTAGATTTGGTGGTCATCTGAGGTCAAGGTTGAAGAGTCATTTGACCATATTAGGGATGGGAACTTAGGTTGACATCATTTCTACAGCCCCTGCTCATTTTGTTTTTTTTACTCATGTTTTGAAGCTCACACAGGGATATATGGGAGTGATATGGTCTTTGAAATGGTTAATCGACTCTCGTCAGAGAAAGGATCAATGAGGCAATTAAACCAGTCAAGTTCCACTAAAAGTGAATGTTAAATAGAACCAAACCACCTGTTTAAAGCTAAGGCTGTTGGATCAATTTTCTGTAATTATTTATATAAATAAAACTAATTACATAAGGATCAATTTTCTGTCATTTTCATATTCATTGATAGACGACAGAAAACCGGTTCAAATAATAGTCAATTTTCTGATCAAAATTTTAATATGTATGGTCATTATGTAATCATGATTTTATAAACTCCAATGTCAGTGTGGAGTAATTGCCACATTGTACAATCACCATCTAATAAATAACGTAACTGGTTTGTTATAACGTACTAAATTAAAAAAACCTGAAACGTGTTTGCTTTAAAGAATGAAATTCTCTTTCATAAAACTTAACACATATAGAGCTTGACATTATAGCCATTAATATGTGTGCATATGAACTATCTATCGTGCCGAAGTAGACCAGAAATTTCTTGTCAGCTTGGTTATATTTATGGATAAAAGTTTTTAATTGATCCACAGGCCAATTAAGAGTTCAAGTGGGCTATTGGTTCTGCTTTGTCTGTTGATCTATGAAAATAATAGATACATATTTTACAAATTTTGTTGAATTGTAATTTGGTAATTTATGACAGATTCCCAGAAAATCGTGTTAAGCTGCTCATACATTGTGATGAGTGACCCTGAGTGAAGGTCACGGCTAAAATAAGTGTGACAGGCTACCTGATACAAGTTAAAGCTGTAATGTAAAGTGTGGAGACTTTATACTGTACTTATCTATAGGGACTGTGAAAAATGCCTTATGGGCACGGGACACAGGTCATTTAAAAAAAAAATCATCGCTACTGTTAGCTATTTATTACTTGGTTGATCAGTGACAGTAAGTAAATAGTGGCGTACTGTATCAGTCGTTTATTCTACCTGTGTAAGTGTCGTACAGGTACAAGTAGTGGACAGACCCAACTACACCTGTCATTGTTGCGTAAACCATTATGGCTATGTATATGTATGTAGGTGTATATGGTTAGAAACTTGTATGGGATATATATATATGGCTCCAGCATTCAACATCAGTGCAGTTCTGTATCACAGTTTGTGTACCATGGTGCTCGGTTAGACACTCCACCTGTCATCAGCTTCACCTGCTACAACAAGTTCGTACCTTCTTAGTTGTGTGAACATTTATAGCTAATACATATTGGAAATTATCAAACCTTTTGGTACGTATCAAATTCTTTATACACCTGACAGTAGATGAGGTTTCACTCTATAATTCAGAGCAATATAATGCTAATTATTATAACACAATGCCATTCAGCTTGTAATTCTCTGTTGAAATAATGACAACCTGGTATGCAAGCATGTTGTTGAGAATTGTATTTATCTATGAAAGGTATTGTACGAAAGTAGAAGTTAAAGTTCTGATAAAAAAAAAGAAGATATTTAAAGGTCTGTCAGTGACATATTTCTCAATATTTTTCTCAAAACTACGTTGAGAATATATACTGGCATGGATTTACTATCAAAGTAGTAAACTGATTTTTTATAGTAGGTGCGAGTTAAGGTTCTGCTCATTCAAATCACCTCCAAGTCACCTCGTGCTAGGAAACTTATCCATAGGACAAATGTTAGTAAAATCAACCATGATCAGTTTATGTGAAGATGGCCTTATCAGTGGTAGCCTAGCCTTCTGTATATATAGTTGTTACTGTTAGGATGTTGGGGAAACCTGTGTAAATATTTATTCATTATATCCCGTAATTAGCACCAAGGGTCAGAGAGGTCTGTACTTATAGGATCCAAACAGGTCAGTCAGATGTAGCCTTGCCCTAGGGCTGTACCGCACTGGACCTTATTTTTCTATGGTGTTTCCAACACAATTAAAATTAGCAAGTTTAATGCATGGATTAGTCTTGGCATAACAGTTATGAGATAATGGTCAGTTGGCATCGTATATTTTTACATTTTATTTTCTCTTATTTAACATCAGATTCTAGTACAAGAAACTTCGTATCATATAATTGCCTCTGAGGTTTAAGTTGTTCATCAGATCATAAAGGAAATTTTAAACTTGTAAAACTTAAATAGAATTTCTACATGCAAGATTGATCACTAGACATCATGTTTTTCTTTCTTTATTAACAAAGGTGAATTAATAAATAACTTGCTAAGTAAAGATCTTAAGTAAAGATTTATGTTTAAAAGTTTATGAATATTCTAACCGATTTAATTTTAATTATAGTGCTTTTGACATGATGATTTTTTTTCTATTAAAACATGCTACTTATTGATCTTGCACAAATTGAACTGCTGTTCAGAAAATTGGAATATGTAATTAGATTATATTAAGCCTGCATTGATCGTCACCTTGGGTCCAACAAGTAATCACTAGGGAGTTTTAGAAGTGTCTGCTAGCATTAACCTTTTGAAATATTTGCTCCAATAGTCAATGTCCGTAATTGTCTAAGATATATTCAGAGCTTCTTTTGCTTGTCAATTTCGTAGCGAAAAGTGCGACAACCAAGGATTGTTAAGAAGAATCATTTAAAACTGGAGATATTCTTTGGATTATATCCTTCACTTTTGGGATTTACCTGGGATTAACCTGTGTGATTTACGAAGACCCCTGCCATCATGAGTTCTGATACAGCTTCAGACTTCGACTGTGGTCCGCTGTCTCCGCATGAAGTATTGCAGCACAAGCAGCGCTTCAAGATTGAAACGGTACGTCACCCTCAAATTTCAGATTTCTTTCATATAGAAATAAATCATTTCACAAAGAGCCATTTTCTGGATCAATTAATTTTACCCAAGTGAAAATCTATATACTGGTTTCACTACAAACTTGAATATTGAACTTAAGACATGAAATGTAGCCAATTAATAATCAGCATTGAATTTTTCACAGCATGCATTACAAGAGCCCCGACATGTCTCAACTCATTCACCCCTGAAGACACATTTGAACTCCTCCAATTCAAAGGTTGGAATAGTTCATTATGAAATTTCAGGGGTGAATGAGTTAAAGCAATTACTGTTATTTCTAAAGTATATTGAATCTTCTTTATACTCACAACATCCCAACCTGGGACCTGCCTCTTGTCTGTCCTGTTTTAAAGTTGTCTGTCCATCTGTCTGCCTCTGTCTGCAGTATACATTACATGCGATATTAAAAACCTTGTGATTTACTGAGAGATTTGAATAATTCATAATGTTTGGTTTATTAATTCAGAATTACCCTAAATGTCTGACATATGATGACCAAAGCCAAGAGATGTAAATGTTAACAGATTTATACATTTATCATATGAATACTTGTTATGCAGTGTCATAAAGTCATCGCATAAATTTTGTTTATGTAACGTGTGTAATATCACTCCGGAAATGGCATCACAATCGAATAGGAACAATCAATATGATGCACATCATTGTGAAGCAGACACAATTTTCACCATTTCAGCGGCTAAGTGCAAATTTTTTGTTTCAGATCACAATTATACAGTTTACTTTGTATTATATGATAAAAAGAATCTGTTATTCTTTTCCCTTCATATTAGATTTATGATGCTCTTTTTGGATTTTTCTTATTTGATTGCCAGACGGCAGCATGAAAAATCCAAAACTTGTATCATGAATCTAATATGAAGGGAAACTTATGACAGATAATAATAATAATAATAATAATAATAATTCAAGGTTCTTATATACCGCTTTATCACAACCTAGTTCGTAGGTCGTCTCAAAGCGGTTCACAAATTATTATCTGTGGTTAATGGGCCAATGCAACCAGCCATTAATATCTTTCTCAACTCCCTGCATGGGGAGTATATATACAACCGGAGCTGCCATTTCGTCACTAACAGCTAACATTCAACAATTCTAGCACTGCCCAACCACATACTCATTTACAGCTGAGTAAACTGGAACAAGCAGAGTAAAGTATCTTGCTCAAACATATAACACATTGCCGTGCTGGACTCAAACCCGCAACCCTTCGGTCACGAGCCCGGCGTCCTACCACTAGACTACCGTGCCTCTATTTATGTCAATGTCTCTGTTTAAAAAGTGCACACTAGGAGCATTATAGCTGTTTTAAGTAGAGAAATGATAAATGGAACTTCTAGGCTCACTGACTCACACTAGGGAGACTGTATGGATACACAGTTTCTGGTGTTTCAGCATATTTACTGACGAGATGTCACGGGTTTAGACATCCCGTGCATCAATTAGTCGTTATTACTGTCCTTCAGCAGGACATCGTATCGTAAACGTTCCTGTCTCTCCAGAAGCACAAATGGGTACTTGCTGGGAAGTACTTTATGTCAGGAAATTTTCGCCGCAGTTAAATTTTCTCTGTTTTGATCCTCTGTAATTAGGGCAAGTTTATCAAGAAACCAAGTAATAGTAATCAGCATACAGATAATTATAGTAATCACGTGAAGGTTGTAATTAACAGGGGTGGAATATACCATTAGATTTTACTAGTGAAGGATGAAAGCTTCCGGTAAAAGACTGGCAGATTCTAGTAGGGAGAATATGAGTATTGATCACTTCGATAAAAAAATAATCATGAAACTCTGACCCTTATTGGTCCATAAGACTTTGAAACAGTCTTTTTGCGAAAAACTCACCTGAATAACAAGGACTATAGTAGCTCCAAAGACAGAAAATAGGTTTCTCTGTAACATTGATAAAGCAAAGTTATCAAACTCTGACCTTATTGGTCCATTAGACTTTGAAACAGTCTTTTTGCGAAAAACTGTCTTTCTGCGAAAAACTCACCTGAGTAACAAGGACTAGTAGCTCCAAAGATAGAAAATAGATGTCTCTGTAACTTTGATAAAGCAAAGTTATCAAACTGACCTTATTGGTCCATTAGATTTGGAAGAAGAATCTTTTGTTAAAACAAAAACTGGCAGCTTCTAGGAGGGATCGAGTATACAGGTCTAAGTCACTTAGATAAAACAAAGCTATCAAAAAGAACGTTAGGCTGTTGGTTGAAGGCTATAGGGAATATTTATGGCTCTCATCATCTCATTGGGAAATGTGATGTTTTTTAGCTCACCATCATCAGATGATTCCTAGTTATATGCATATTGTATTTTGAGACTGATCACAAAACTAAGATGGCCGACAGGCAGCCATCTTTAATTTAATTAGTTTGTTAGCACTGTTTTTGTGAAAGTTCTGGAGGGGTCTTTCTCAAAGTTTACATGAATGGTTCAATGGTTCCTTGTTCCCAATTTCAAATTTTGGTGATGATTGGAAAACCAAGCTCAAATTGGAGGAATCTTTCTTAAATTTCCCATAAGGGTACCTCTTCACTTGTTCTTAGTTACACATATCAAACCATACCAGCAGGCCATCTTGTTACAGTCTAAGTTTGTTATCACTATTTCTCAGAATTTATTTGATGAATTTTTCTCAAATTTGATATGTAGGGTCCCCTTGGTCCTGAGTTGTGCATGTTAACTTTTGAGGTTGACCAAAAGATTGATTAAGATGGGGGACAGGCAAACTGATCAAACATATAAGAGAAAAGATTGAACTGACATATAGAACTAATATTAATGAAGATGGTACAATGGTGGGCGCCAAGATCCCTCTGGGTTAGAATTCTCTTGTTTGTGTGATGAGAACGTCAATGTTTTGATTATGTCCATTAGTGGGCTTTGTTGTTTAGTTGTCACAAACCAAATTCTTGCTTTAAGGCCGTGACATTATTTGGATTTGACCCTAGAATAATGTGTTGTCAATGAATCAGAAGATGCTCACCCTTGCGGAACACCTGGCCCGTATTCATGAAACTATTCTCATGCTCAAGCATGGATTTTGTGCTCAAGCCTCATTTCTTGTTCCATTTATAAATTAATAAAATCTGATCATGTCAATGATTTGGAAAAAAAATTGAAGACACTTAATTAAAGCACATTACTGTTTCAATGTTTGACATGATTAAAGTGAGTTACAAGAAAATTGGTTGGCTTGAGCATGAGTTATCAGGGGCCCACAAAGAGATAATTGCACGACTGTTCTCAAAACATTGTGGCAGATGGCGGTACCCGAGTTTGGCGGTACAACGGGTGCATTTGAACGGTTTCATGAATACAGGCCCTGATCTCATTCTCCTTGTTCTTTTTCAAGGGTCCCCTTGTAAGTCTTTCATTTGTTCATGTTACGCCGTAGTTTTATTCGAGTCAGAGTTTGAATTATGGATTTGTTGACACTTTCATATTCTTTTTTTTTTTTTTTCATCAAACTCTGGCCATTATTGTTTCCCTTGACTAGGAATGCCTACCTTTTTCCTCAAACTTGTCAGAGGTAAAAAAGCTTTTTCAGTCTTGAATCTATTGACTATAGTTTTGAAATGTTAGCTAGTGAAGATGAGACCTGTTTTCTGTTATCTTTGAGATAGATGGGATATGTACAAACTGGGTGCAGCCGGTGAAATTCTCCTCGTGAAGATAAGATATATAACAGGACATGTTGATATAACATCAGAATTAAATTTAAGGTGATGTTGATCGAACGGCAGATGTACCTTATCAGAAGGCATGACATGCTCTCTGACAAATGAACATACAATTACCCATATAGGGTGGTGATGTCCAGGTGAACGTTTCTTTCCTTATTACCTTGATTAGGTGGAAGCCCAGGTAAACAACTGTGTTTCTCACATCAATTAACATCGTACCTCACCGTAGGTTTCAAGTGCTTAAATGTAATCACCAGGGCGCTTATGAACATGGGATTGGCTCTGTGTTTGGAGCAATATATGGATATATATCCTTGATATTTGTTATCATAATCCCAATTTGGAAATATTTGCTTATCTTTTACTATTGTAGCAGAACTGGACTGGGTCGATTGCTTGCTACCAGGTAGCTTAAGTTTTAGAATGTCCGTCTAGAGATTAGGAGCTCGAGGTCCTCAGGGTTCAAATCCCAGTCTGACCGTGCATTTCTTTCTCTTTCCTGTTACAATGGTTCCTGAGATCAACCCTTTTTTCATGTACTGGGTGAATGCTTGGCAAGGGGATATCATACTGAACATGCATTAAATACTCATCTGGATGGGTATTCCATGGGGATGAACTCCTGGCCATTCATTGATCTTTCCAGTCACAATTTGTTATTATGTGGGAAGTTAAAATTGAACAGCAATCACAAGTTTGGCACATACTTTAAGACTTCTCTGAGAACTGTTGTTAGAAAACCCACATACATTTACAAACCTAGAAGTACAGATCTTGTTTAAAACTTTTGTTGTGTTAAGGTAAATCAACAAAAACCTTAAACTATGTAAATCCATACCGTTATGTGAGCATATATGCTGTTTTTGACACTTGATCTTTAATAAATGATTGAATAATGTCACATCTGAACGATTAAGAATACGTCGCAACCTTTTCACTGCTTGTGAGGAACATTATCACTTCATCACGCACAGCCGTTGATGAAACAGGATAACTACAACATGGTTATATAACATACTATTTACAGGTCCATACCCTTAAGGTCAGAGCAAGGGGTCAGACACCAAATAGCCAAGGCTTAAATTTACAGACTGTATACAGTTTTAATTTAGGTATTAAAAGTTTCTGCTGAAATGTTATAGGTTGGTGAATTGATTGGCGCTGGAGGGTTTGTTGCTGCGTATACATGTCTGTGTGGCCAAGGTCAAGGTCACATGAAGCATTATAGTTATACCCTCAAGGTCAAAAGCTATCTGGACTTACATTGTGAGTTCCTGCTTACTTTGTTTTTGTTTTCTAACTCAGAAAAGTGACACGTGATACAATTATTTGTGATTATTGAATTTAAAAAAAAATGAGAACATGCATATCTTTAGAAATGGCAAGAAAGAATTGCTGCCTTAGGATATACAACAAGTGAAGTGTGAACCAGTATATCACCAGCCTAAGTAGAAAACATACTGCTGTTTCTTACTTATAGATACTTATACATATTTCTGATACGGGACCTATACGTAAGAATATATTTCCGATACATAAACGATAGATACTTAAAAATGTATTTTAGATTCGGGGCCTATAGATACAAATGTTATACAGTACAGAGTAGTATATTTCTTATATAGGACTTTTACGTCCTCTTCGTCAGACTCTTAGGTACCAGCTCATTTATCTCGGCTGTCATTTCTAATACATGTATTAAAGTCATTATCTCGGGGGCTGATATTGTATGGATAGTGGTAAACGTGAGTTCTTCTGACCTTCTTGTAGTGGATTACCATAATTATGATAAATGTTTTGACATTATACACTTCAGGTGATTATTTTATGGCCATTTTATGACACCCAAGTGTGTTATAAACGGCCAGGAAGTGGAAACAGATGCTAGGTATTTCCTAGACACTGTGTCCCAGATGAAAAAACGTGCCTAATAAAACCTTGTATAAACATCTTACATGAAAACTTAGTTATAACAAAGTCAATCGAAAACATGTTTAAAACACTGAAAAGATTAAGCTTTGTTATAATGGTAAAATGTGTGATCACTCTTTAACTTGAGTTTTGTTTTGTTTTGTTTTGTTTGAAAATTTAAGTCCCATTAACAATTATAATCATTTAAAGACGACCAAGGATTTTAGGTGGTAGAAGAAAACTGGAGGGCACAGAGAAAACCACTGACCTGTGGCCAGTACCTGGTGACTGCTTCACGTAGGCTTCAAACCCTTGACCCAGTGGTGAAGAGCTAAGATGGTCAGACGCTTTAACTACTTAGTCACCACAGCCTCTCCTTAACTTATAGTTTTAATTACTGTACATTGTATAAAATAACTGTCGTAATGACTTGTGAGCGTTCTTTCATCTAGAAACCTGTGTACATTTTTATTTAAAATGTTTAACCTGTGTAAACTGATTCTTGTCCATTCTAATGGAAATAATCATCCTTTTGCAATGTTTCTCATGATAGACATATTCATCTGGGAACTAAAGCCGCGATTACTTGGTGAAATGATTTAAGTGTAATTGCAGATTAACTCAATTTATAAACAGATTTGACTAAATGCAGGGAAATCTTATTTCCTGAAATTCTGTTTGTAAAGAAGGGTGGGCTTAATGTTGAGCGTGAGCTTTCATTTAGAAAGTAGGATATTTTATGTAACCTGTTTTGTTTAATATATTTCTTTACAAGATACAGGAAACTTTCTTTTTTGTCATATATAACATGAAACATAAGCTCTGAAGAGCTTCGGGAAATTTTGTCTAGTTAATTTATTGCCCTTTGACGGTAAAATCCTTTTTCGTCAAATATTAGATTTACCCTTCACAATTAATTACCTTATATATTATATTGTTTTCAAATGTTTCGTGTAATGATTCACCATCATAACGGAAGGTGAAAAAGGCGAAAATTTAACTGCGGCAAAAAATTCCCCTTGTACAATATTCTGATGACAGAAAACACGCTTTAGGATTTTACAGCCTCACTATGGCTAAGATCTTATGACGGCAATGTTTCGTATAGAAATATATACCCCAATACAACCAGTTTGATTGATGATTAAAGTTATTTTAACTTAAGAAAAAGAATCTCATATATGTCTGTATACCAAGCAAATGCCTTCGGCATTAAAGAGAATTGAATCGTAGTCAACTCTGAATGTATTTGCTTCATTTTATCAATTCTGTTTTAAATGAAGTCTTTTTAAATCCCCCTTACAACTTTTCTTGAATTTTAAATTGCTGAGTATATATGTATTATCCAATTAGCAATCAATAGAAAAACCGCAGTAGGATATTTTTTCGCAGTAGGATTTTTTTTTTTTAAGTAGGTAGCAAGTCGATATTGTGAATGCAAACATCTGCTCACATTGATTTGTCGACGATGTACATATACAGGTTGAGCATATGTAGGACAGGGCCTTGATAATTCTAGCTTTACAGGCAGGTTTATACAGACCGTTGATCATGAGTTGTTCACAAATTTGACTACACCTATATAGACTTAACGAATCTTATTTCAGTGCTGTCGGACACTCAATAAGATAAATATGATCCCCTTCGTTCACAGATCTTCTATGACAAACCAGGGTATAAATTGGTTAAAAATTTGTTGTGTCAGTTTGAGACGGACTGGTTTCAATTCATGACCATAGGAGATTTTTAAAGGTAAATTGCAGGAAAAAACAGATTTTCAAAGGTATCAAATCAGTTCATATCATCTATTTGATAGACGCAGATAAATAGTAGTATCTAGTTACCTGTTGTTATAACTTAGAGATATTGAAAGGATGAAATCTCAAATGTATTCCTGCATGTACACGTACCTACGTGGTGTTTGTTTGAACTTAAATTCTTTTGATTGATTACAAAGTACAATTAAGGATTGAATTCTGTTTTGTTGAGGTTTATGGGGTATAAACCTCAATGGGACTTGAGACAAATTTTATGAACTGCGTAGCAGTTCTTTTTGAATTTGTCTCCAGACCCATTGAGGTTTATACCCCATAGACCTCAACAAAATAGGATTCTATCCTTATATTTACATTCAGAGTGATATTGATACTTGTTTGGATAGTTTCTAAAATATCGGTCTTGTGCAAATCTAACACCACGGAAGGTATCAAAACTTATGACGTCATAACTCACTTTGAGACGTCGTCCTGGTATGATGATTAAGCAAATTAAGATGTAAATTATTTTTTGAATTCAATTGAATACTTCTGACAAAAAATAAATAAAATTAAAACAATCTAAGAATGGAACTACTTCCCGGACTCCGCGGAATAACAGAGTGATCAGGTTGATAATATGCTGATGTATCCATACGCCAACTGAAAAGTTCATTGAAAAATAACCTTTAAAATGTTAAGTAGGTCATATATATATGTATCAGGGAGTCGGGGGTGGTTTTACATTACAATCACCTTTTCTGTTTACACAAGTAGTTCAGACAATTCACTTCAAATTTCACGTTGTTGATGTTTTATAATCAAGCTGGACAAAGGTTTGAACGAGGTCGCTAGACCAAGTGACCCCTAAATGGACAGACATTGACCTTGGTTGAATACAATTATTTAATCTGACTTCATGTTACCACTGGGGTTTACAACTCATTATCTTAGATCTGTTAGAGAATTTCGACCCCAGATCTCAGTGAAGTTAAAAGTTTAAGCACAGGTCTAATGACTTGTTGAAGGACTGTAAAACTTTACAATTCTGGGCACTCCTTTATAATTGATTGTTTTTTTGTTTGTTTTAAAAGCATGAAATATTTTTAAACCTTTTTTTTACTACGTTTAAATATCTCATTTCTCCTAGGCCTACTGGCCAGTGTTTGTTGGTGACAAGATTAATGGCTGGTAAGGGTTTAAAGGATTTGAAGAACTAGTGAGGTTCAAATTGCAGTGGCTGGCTATTATATAGTTTTTGCACATTTTTTTTCTTTTTAGGTCACCTGAGCTTCAGAAAGTATTAGAGGAGATATATAAATCAATTGTGAGGATTTGCCCATCTGTCACTTTAAATTTAATTATTCAAGTGTTTGATCCATTCTCTTAACAATCAGCTGTGACCTCAGAAAATCTTTAGACTATATCTAGTGTAAACTGTCCTCTGATGACCAACAGTCGATAATAAGATGAATTATCTATTGTAGATAGAAAGCTGCATTGTTTTATCTAGTATATAGATATGTGACCTTGAGTATCTTTCGTTAGAGTTCAGCTGGGTTTATACTACTGAGTTCACAAAAGGGTACTTATATATATATATGTACTTAAATATTTTACATGATGCAACAAGATTTGACAAGAGGAATTTGAATACCAGTTTACATGAGGCGACAAGAGTTTACACAAGGCTTAAAGTCCCCTGCAGAATACGATGCTGGTTTCTGTTTAGGAGACATTTAGGAAACCAAAAATAGAGCTGATGTATCTTGCTGCACTGTATTGTAAAAGGCATCTAATGAGGCCCCCCTGCAGATTAGGGTTTTTTCTTCCTTGTCTTCTACTAAGATGACATTGAAGTGACTACAATTGATCTGGCTGCCACTACTTTAACTTTTTGCGGATCCTATTCATTTTCTATCTGTCCTATGTACCTTTTTTCTATCTACTTTCTCTGGCCAGGGGTGTCTCCCTAGACACGTCCCATCCTCGTATGACCCTGGCTGTGGCGAGGACGTTAAAACCGCGACAAACGATTAAACATGGCTACAACAGATGCCGTAGTTGACAAAAGTTCAGAAGAAATTGAATGAGGCTACAAGAGGTTATGTGAGGCTCCTATATAAGACTTTAGGGGAGCCACGTTAACTTTGTGGTCAAGGTGTCTGACTGTTAGTGTTTATGATCACTATAGGCCTCTTCCACTTGTGCGCAGATCCGAGGTCTATGTAGGGCAGTTGAAAAGAAAACATTAAGACTAAATATGTTATTAATACTTTGATGGTAGGCAATTTTATTTGGATAAAATTCTGTGTAGTTCTGCATGCGTAGGTGTTCGGACTGCTGTTGAGGTGGCAGCAGCTTTAATTTTTGGCCTTCTTTCTAAATTCCCACCCATCCTTACTTTCCCAATTTTTTATGTTTAGTTACATTAGTTTTGTTTGTTAAATTGTAAATAATGTAGAATTAGCGCAGTAGGAGGACCATAGTTTAAGTTTAAACTACGGAAACAAATAATGATACTGCTTTATTGTTATTACTGTTTTGAAATTATGTAATGCGCAATAAATCATGGTCTAGCTATGTTCACCCAAACCAATTTGTATGTTGTTCTTTGGGCTTTGCCATACATGTACATGAGATTGGATTAATATACTGTCTGCAGCTGGTGGATGGCTTTTCTCTGGGTACTTCGGTTTTTCTCCACCACCAAAAACTGGCTTGTCCTTATAGGATGATAGTTGTTAACAAAACGTAAAGCTCAAACAAACCGAAACAATAGCTTCGAGTAAGACTTTACATGAGGCTGTAACACTGAACATATGATCGCAATAATTCGTATGAGACTGTCTATGTGAGACAATAGTTTAAGACGACAAAGGTTGATTTAAAAATTAAGATTTTATTTGAGGCTACGGTATATAGAAATAATGATACAATTGATTATAGGAAGTATTAAAACTTGGTCTATGAGAGTTAACTGAAACGTTATTGAGTATAATAAGTATCTTGTAACTGTTAAGAATTTTATAAAAGTAAATTTGTGGACCTGAAAAGTGATATTGATTTCATCTCGGTCAATATTGCTTTCTCATGTTCATATAACCACAGATTCACCTCAACATAGGTAACTGAATGATATATATCAATGGAATGAAATCTACAGAATGATGTTGATACATTCTGGTATTTTAAGAGATTCAATATGTTGAGATGATTATTAACCCTTAGGCTGCTACGCACGACAATAGTCGTTTGAAAAGTCGGGCCGTCAGTGCTACGCACGACAATAGTCGTTTCTCGGTCTGTAGGCATTGATCGGTAGCCAGGAAGTGTGAAGTCGGGTTGTTGCTATACCAAACCCGAACGCGTATAGTAGAAGGCTTCTGATTGGTTGTTTTGTCATTACTTTCGATATTCACGGCAGTGTACCCTAGTATTAACCAAAGGTGTGTGAGAGAATTTCAAATCGAAAAAAAAGTCATAAAAATGGCGGACGTGTAGATTGAAGCGATGAATATGATATTAAACATTTATTCTCCATCGTCACTTGACCTACGATGATAATAAAGGTTTTGAAGGGTTTAGCATGGTTGATGTGGAAATACTTCGGTGTTACATAATGTGTAACTTTCCATTAAACGGCTTTGTGCTCTACGCAAACAGGAAAATATCGGCGGACCGAGGCGCACATGTCGTCTGCAGGTGAGGCCGAATTGAACGTGGACATTGATACGTTTTGAGCCGATTTATTTCTTCAAACTTTTTATCGGTGATTTAATCATAAACTAGACCGTAGCTAAGATATATCTATATGCCGACTGTGACATTAAATTTATTGATTGGCGACCTGAAACCTGTAGCAAATCACATGCAATTCTTGACGAAATACCTGACCTTTTTACCTGAGAATCTCCGTGTAAATATACAGCGTCTTATGTCAAAAATGAAGTTTATAATCTCTGTTATCATTTGCCCTTCACATTTGCGGACAAAAATAATTTTAAAAAGGTCTTCCTCTTGCTTAAATCCGATTAAAAGTTTCACATTTTCTTACCTTTATTACCACCTGTACAGGTAAATACTGAAGCAACTTTAGAATTGAAAACGCTAATATAAACTAGAGACAACAACGAACAATTTTCATATAACTTTTTTTCACATATATAACAAATATTTTCCAAGTTATGCACATTTGAAAAATCAAGTAAATTAATTCAAATTTCAATAATTAATTCAGCAGTGGTGTCCGTTTACATAGAAATCAATGTAGCAGCCTAAGGGTCAAAAGTGTAGCCTTCCAAAAAGATCTAAAATTACGGTTAAATGACAGATAATCAGTGATAATTCATCATCTGAATGATTACTCTGGATTTATTCATGAAGATTTGCAGCTGAAGTTACATCAACTTACTTCAAACCCATCTGTTACTTTTAAGTTTGTCAGGTTTCATATCTAGACAGAATTGTAATTTATGGAAGTGAAAACTACAAGTAAATTATCTCTTGAAGATACATAATTTAACGTATTAATATTCATTAAAAAAGTCTTTTAGACCACGAGCATTTTCAGATTTACTGATTACATTAAATGAGGAACTTCATTTTATATATATCGGAATTTTTTTATTTGGTCAAATATTCATATATTCCAAGTGGCAATATCCATATTTATCTAGCACTTAAAATATCAACTATCACATGAAAAACTTATATTTAATATACAGTGTACTTAAAAAAAGAAGGACTTTTAGCAGCCATTATTTATATATATATATACAAGGTGTATTTACAATTCTTGATAAAGGTTTTACTAACTGCTGATAGGACATGTTTTAATACATCATGTTTAAACTGTATAATCATGGTTATTTAAGGGTTTTAAACACAACTTGATCATTTAGAAACACTCTTATTTAGTGCCATTTACTTGTAAAATACTGAAGATTTTTTTTACAATCTCTCCATTGAAAGAAGGTAACATTACACCTCATTTCTTTTACAAAGTTTGTCAAATTACTTTCAAATGCCATGCTTTATTAGTTTTCAACCTTAATGGAGATGTTATTCCATTCACCTGTTAACATCATCACAGGTCATATTAGGCTAAAATCTGCCAGGAATACATTTTTTTCTTAATTAATAAAGTTTCGTGAAGGTAACCTTTTTAAAATCCGAAATCAATAAATAATGATTAGAAAGAAATCCCATAATAAATGTACAGGTAATGTGATGTGGTTAATTATGAAATGTGAAATGCTACTAATTATGTTACCAGTCAAAAACTTCCAAACAAAATAAGATACACAAGGACTATAATGAACTTAAATAGAGGTACTCAAATTTCATTGAGACCAGTTTTAAAATTTAAAATTGATAAGAAACAATTATAAAGAAAATCCCATAATAAATGTACCTAAAATGTGATGTATTTATGAAATGCTACTAACTATGTTACCAGTTAAAAACTAACAAACAGAATAAGATACACGAGGACTGTTATGAACTTTAATAGAGGTATATATGATCCTAGTAAATCAAACTGTCAGAACAGCTATAGTCTTGTTTGAGGTAATCCATACATGCCATAAATCGTTCGGCATTTATGGTAATCTAACTACAAAACTCCAACTATAGAGGTGAATCCTATTATAGAGGTCATGCACAGAGGTTTAACGATATTTGGCCATGCAATGAATGGCTTGCTGTTTTTAAGGACAATCAAGTAAATTGAAATAAATGACCTTGACCTACATTTAAGTGGATTAAAATCTTGAAAAAACTTCGGAAGAACGGTGAGGCATGGAGTAATGTTCTTTTTTTAAGCTTGCTAGGGTGAAGGGCTATCAAGTTTGTAAAAAATATATATGACCTAAAAAATAAAGGTTGCAGATATCAAAGTTGTTCAAATCTTCAAATGTCTTCAAGTTGTAATGCACAAAACCACACCTAGAATGAGGAAGTTGAAGGGGTTTAGATCTCATAAGTGGCAGGGGGTGATGCTCACACATTGAAAATTGTAGCACTGTAGAAGGAGCCTTGACTCGTTTTGGACCTCCACATACTCTGTAGCGCTCAAACTAAGAGGCATAGTGATGGTCATAGATGGCTGTTCCTGCTGATGTCTGGGGCATGATGAACATATGCATTTCTCAAAATATTACACTGAGGCAGTGTTGTCCTGGGCTGTATTCATGGTAGCTGAGATGTAACAGCAATGTCTGGAGGTAATATGACCACAATTGATCCCACCATTCACCCCTGAAATTTCATGATGAACTTATTCCAACCTTTGAATTGGAAGAGTTCCAATGTGTCTTCAGGGTTGAATGAGTGAAAGCCCCACTCATTACAAGCTTTACCAGAAGTTTTTTTCATAGCCCAGGTTTAACTCATTCACCCCTGAATTTTCGTAATGAACTATTCCAACCTTTGAATTGGAAGAGTTCAAATGTGTTTCAGGGGTGAATGAGTTATACGATGTATGATTGCACTTTGGTGACCTGTATCAGCAACCACGGACAAAATGACTGACTTGAGTTTGGAAGTTTTCTGTATTGTGTGCCTGATCCTAAAACAGTGGTGTCATACACTATAAGTGTATCGGATGGGGTTTTGAGGGCGGGCACCCATTTTTCACGAATACGTGCTGTTTCCAGACTTGCTACATGGTCTTAATGTTTAGACTATAGTAAGTTTTCCCCAGGGACTAGTGTGAAGAGAGGAACCAGTGGTAACCCTGATGTGGTGTTTGTCTATATGGTTGAACCATCTTTCCATGAGAACAAGCTTTTGACGACTTGTCACCGTAGCCCCAAGCACCTCGGGTTGTGCACTAGCTACATATTATATAGTAAAACGACATTTAGCACATGTATGTTAAAATCTTCAGACAACTTCTTTTGAAGCACACTATTCTCTTTCCTGTTACAAATGGTGTCCGTGGCCCTCTCTGTGGTGACAGGGAGTTAGAACCTGGGTTGTGGTGTTCGAGGGCAAACACATTTAAAAAGCGTGGAGTAGTGTGGCAGGGTTCAATTGTACATAGGATTAAGGTCACCTTCTAGCTTCGAGCTAGGGGGAATTTCCATTTAGCTCAGTGGTAGAGCGTCCGACTAGGAACCTGGAGATCGAGGGTTCGCAAGTGCTTGCTAACAGCATCATAATAAGCATTTTGTTATGATTGTATTGCAAGACAGTAGCTTTGATCAAACTAATCCATATATTTCTTCAAAAACGCTTTGGTTGCAAACGTAATTAATGTCTTAATCTAAGACAAAGGACTATTTCATACCGTTATACAATTTACTTCCTTGTTTCGGCTAATTGACGTCAGTTATTTAATCTGCATAATGAGGACATGATTTTGGTATGATTCAGTATATCGTGTTTTACAAAAAATCTTCTGACTTCCATGATCAGACGTTGATTGCTTTGAGTTGTAAGTTAACAGATTATAATTATACATAGTAAAATTTAATTTAAGTGCTAATATATGTGGCATGATATTTGATGTTGATGGGTGTGTGTCTTGACAGATGTAACGTGTGGGTGGAAGATGAGAACGATATTCTCTGGAAGGAATGAGTTTTGAGTAATCTTATAGGCCCCACAATAGCTAAGTGTTATGCGAGATTTTCAGATATTTTTTTTCAAATTATTTCAAGAGAAAAACAAATATTTTTGTGCCTATTTATTTATCCGGTAGATTTTTATTGGGAAAATATAAGTATATTCTCAGCTTGAAATTTTTAAGAAACATGTATATCTTTGATTTAATTAGAAAGACTATGACTGCTGTTTAATGACCATCTCTGTATTGTAATCAGTGAATTAAACAGATCTACAGTTACAAAGCTTCAAATTACTTTGACTTTTATTTCAAAGTTTTCTATATTTACAACAAGAGCAACACAACTTATCTTAAAGTTACTCTTCAAAAACAATTGCTATTGTTAATTGAATGATTTTGTCTACTGATAAGATTCCTGTCACTTCTTTTCAGGAACCGAACTATCCTTTTTCTCTAGGTACTGTAAAAAAATGTGTTTTTCTTTCATTATACGCCCGTCGAAGACGGGGACGTATTATGTTATCACGCGGGCGGGTGGGTGTGCGGGCATGCGAACGATGTCCGCTCGATATCTCGAGTAATTATTAACGGATTAACTTCAAACTTCACAACAAGGTTAATTACCATGATAGCTCGGACAAGTTCGATAACCGCCATTATCCGATCGTAATTATTGGAGTTATTCCCCTTGGTTTCATTAATGCGATGCATGCGGTCGATGATGTTGTATTGCACTCAATGATCTACCAATTATGTTGAATGATTTCTCTTTTAATATCAATTACTCACAAATACTTCATATATTTCAATCATACAAACAACTGCTCATTCAATGTGTGACGGGCGTATTATATACCGCTCGCGGTAACCTTGTTTTTTCATTGAGACAAGCTCTCACTGTGTGATGTTCATCAAGCTCATAAACTACTCCAGATGACTTGTAAGTGAGAGTTTTTGTCAAAGAGCATCCAGGTAATGTGTAAGAAAACATGGCTGCTGTCATTGCAGACAGACATCACAGTGGTATATATTTAAAAGACAGCGTACATGTGGCATCTTAACTCATTCAACCCTTTAGACGCATCTGAACTCCTCCAACCCAAAGGTTGAAATAGTTCATTGCGAAATTTCAGAGATAAATTTAGTAAAAAAAATGAACTATAATAATTTTGATCACTTGAATGTCTGATCCTAAGTTCTCACACTAGGGGGAGATAAGCTAGTAGCCAAATGCAGGCAGGAAATTCTTCATAAAAACTTAGGGACTTGTAGCCGGTGTCATGCTTAAAATGTACCTCCTGCTTTAATAGTATCCAGATACTTTTTATACCTCTACCACAAAGTACCCCCCCCCCTGTATAAAATCTCCCCATACCTTATTGTGTCCAGTGATTGAAAATTATTTAGGCATAATTTCCTGGCCCAGAGGGTAGGGGTTGATAAATACTCCCCTGCAATGTCCTGTTCAAATTCTGAACTCAATTGGATTAAAAGTATTCAAATATAATTTTTTTTCATGGAGGGGGTACTTTTTGGTCAGGATATAATAAGTATCCGGGGGTACATTTTGGTCAGGTGTATAAAAAGTATCCAGGGGGTGGGGAGTTGAAGAGAGGTTGGGCAATGACTATAACATAAGGCCAAATAAAATAATATGTGTGTTTCCGGTTCCCCAACCTACCTGGAAAAAATGTGCCCTACCTGAAACGTTTTTAAATTTTTCGCCGATTTTTCGTCCCACTTAAATTTTTCTGGAATGTGTCCGATTTGTTATTAGTTTTGACTTGGTACGCCGTCAATAAAGCGCTTGACACACGTGTATTGTGCGTGTCAAACGTCTTCGTGATTCGACCTTGACCCCAACATGGTGGCCATTGGAACAGAAAGTTCTATTTTGGTCATCAAATTAGCGAAATACGATCACATTGCGGAAACGAAGCACCTTGCGTTGTTTCCAAACAAGACCCCGCTTTTGGATGTTTATGGGACATACCACCCAACAGACCTAAAAGGTTATACAACTGCCATAAAGTGTTCCGCAAACACTGAATTGTTTGATGTTGATGGAAATTTAAACGTCGGCGATATCGCCAAGGGTTTTGGTATGCGAGTACTGCTTTTTTCAAATAAATGATAATATTAAAAGTAATGGTGCTTTATATACTTATGCGTGTTTGTACTTTCGAATAAGAATACATCCTCTGAAATGCTGAAAATAAACACACTGGGTACATGATCAATTGACATTGAATCGGTTGTATAACATTTGAAAAAGAAATAAAATGTTTTCATAAAATAAAATGTTTTGCCTACCTACCTACCTGGATTCAAATTTCGAGGGAATAGGAAACACACATATTATTTTATTTGGCCTAACTGTAAATGTTTCTACATGACTTCCCAAACCTTATTGTGTCCAGTGATTGAAAATTATTTAGGCATGATTTCCTGGCCCCGAGGGTGGGGATTGGTTGAGTAGGGGTGTATAAATATTCCCCTGTAATGTCCTGTCCAAATTCTGAACTCAATTGGATTAGAAAAATAAAAATATAAGATTTTTCATTGGGGGGTACTTTTTATGCAGGGGGGTGTGTGTTAAATTTTATGCAGGTATAAAAAGTACCTGGATACTTTTTGGTAGGGGGGTACTTTTTATGCATGACACTGGTCTAGTGGCATATGTACATATTGTATATTACGGTTATCAATACTTAAGTTATGCACCAAAAGATAAGTCGACTGTTTCAAGCCCTAGTTCATGAACATAACTTAAGTTTTTCTATGAGAAAGCATTCCTGAAATTTAAAAATTTTCCCTGGGAGATGGCAGCATTGATGAAATTATTGAAACTGTCATTTCAAATTTGGGACAACGTCCTGTCACAAGTGACTAGATAATTCACCAATGTGACAATATCTCAAGAATGTTCCGTCAGGCAAAACATTTCTTTGGTCTGGTAAACATTTTCGGTTCTTCTGACAGAATGCGCCGTAAATATTTTGAAGTTTTATTTGACAAACACTGCTGTATTGTCCATTCAAGGACTTGTCAAGGTCGCAAGTGATTTTATCATAAAAAAGGACATTTAATTCAAAAGAGAACTTTTTTTTAGTTTACTTGTAGGACCAACGATTGATTTTTTATTCTGTTATAGTGCTTGTATAGCTTTGGTTATTATGATATAAAGTTTCTTGGGTCCAATTGTCAAGGCCACCTCACAGGTAATGTGTAGGCCAATTAAAAACTACAGATACTGTTACTTGGCGTAACATTAGAACTCTGAGGATTGTTCAAAAATATTAATTTGCAGCAATAATTTTGTTTTGATAACCCTCCTGACATTATGTCATTAACAATCATGTCTGCAGAACCAACTGATATGTATTGCTTCATTACCTTATATTTTCAATTAGCAACATGACATGCTAGATGGCTGCTGTTAAATGAACATCTTCCTGTTTTATGTGTTTGTCCTGTGTTATTCTCTTACTTGACCTCTGCCCTTTGTTCTTTGAGACCTCTATACTTTGTCCTCTGTCCCTGTGTGACCTCTGTCCTTTGACCTTTGTCATGTATGATCCTGATCTTTGTCCTTTTAGACCTCTGTACTTTGTCCTTTGTCCCATATGACCTTTATCTTTTCATCTTTAGACATTTGTACTGTCTTCTGTTGTCCTGTATGGCCTCTGTCCATTATTCCCTGAGAACTATCTACTTTGTCCTGTATGGCCTCTGTCCATTATTCCCTGAGAACTATCTACTTTGTCCTGTATGGCCTCTGTACTTTGTCATTTGTTCTGTGTCACTTCTGTTCTTTGATCTCTGAGACCTCTGTACTTTAATTTTTACCTGTGTGACCTCTGTCCTTTGACCTTTGTCATTTGTGACCTCTGATCTTTGTGATATTAGACCTATGTGCTTTGTCCTTTTTCCCCGTATGACATCTGTCCTTCATCTTTAGACATTTTTACTTTCTCCTTTGTCCTGTGTGACCTCTGTCCATTATCCTCCGAGACCTCTGATCATTGTCCTCTAAGACCTCTCTACTTTGTCCTTAGTCCATTGTCCTGTGTGACTTCTGTCCTTCATCTTCTGAGACCTATCTACTTTGTCTTTCGTCCTGTGTGACCTCTGTCCTTTGTCCTCTGAGACCTATGTACTTTGTCCTTTGCCTGTGACCTCTGTCATTTGTCCTCTGAGACCTCTCTACTTTGTCCTTTGTTCAGTGTGTCCTGTGTCTATTGTAATGTGTAACCTGTGTTCTTTGTATTCAGTGACCTTGTCTGTCCTCTTTGACTATTGTCCTTTGTATTACCTTTTGAGGCATCTGTCCTTTCTCTTATTTGTCTGTCCCCTAAAACCTTTAATCTTTTTTTTCTGTCCCATGGGACATCTACCCACTGTGACACATTGACTGTATTTAGTACCCTGAGACATTTGTCCTTTTTCTGTCCTCTGGGACATCTACCCACTGTGACACATACACTGTAGTCAGTACCCTGAGATCTTTGTCCTTTTTCTGTCCTCTGGGA
This sequence comes from Mizuhopecten yessoensis, assembly GCF_002113885.1. Classification (NCBI taxonomy): domain Eukaryota; kingdom Metazoa; phylum Mollusca; class Bivalvia; order Pectinida; family Pectinidae; genus Mizuhopecten; species Mizuhopecten yessoensis. The sequence continues at coordinate 101,647 of NW_018408572.1, forward strand.
CATCTACCCACTGTGACACATGAAACACATTCAAGACCTATCATCCCAGTGATTAGGGATTATGAGATTTCTTATTAAAACAATTGCAAATTTTGTTCTTGGCTTATATGGCTCAAACATATAACACATCTTTGTGGTATATAACATGATCTGTATACATGTTTCTGACATTCTGACATTAAGAATGTGAGGTTGTACCAGTATACAGAACAAGCCACCAATACAAGGGGCATAACTCTGACAGCCATCTACATAAACTTGGAAAAACCTGCAATTTTGTCTCTGTAATATTCTCAGCATGAAAAGAGTAGCATATCAACTTTAGATTTTTGAACCGTCTGAAAGGGAGTTAGTTTGGACAAATGATTATTGGATTTTTTTTGGTGAGACCAGAAAACCCTTCAATTTTGCCTTATGATTAAAACCAGAAAGGTTTCCCCCTGCTAAATGAAATCGCTGTACTGCAGTGTTTACTGAAAAAAATATCAATAATTGATTTCAGTTGTTGAAAGTAATGAGCTGTCAAACCTCTGAATCTAAAAACGTTTTTAAATAATTGCATAGTGCTTAAAGAAATTATTGCTTTTTAACATCTGACCTCATTTTTTTATTTTGTTTTAGACTATTTGTCTTACAAATTTGTTAAACTACACAAACTGTGTCTGTTGTTTAATTGGTTAAGGTATAGAACACCTAATTGAAATTATTGACCATCATAACTATTATGAAAAATGATTGTTCATGGTGTTTTTTAAGAAAAATCATTTTGTTTGCATTTGTTTCTTTAGAGGATTATAGTTTTTACAATATAATGTTTTACATGTTCCCAGGATGAGATCATAAGTATTACGGATGCTTGTACCACTGTATATCATGTTTTCTATTAAGGATCCCTGTACCGCTGTAGGTCATGTTTTCTATTAAGGATCCTTGTACCACTTCTAAAAAGTGCAACTATGGATTGGAAACTTTTTCTGTCATGACCATGTAGCTTTGATATGTCTTTACCTAAAAGAAAACCCTGCGGAACTTCAATAAAACATTTTTTTATGAAAATCAACAACCTTGTTCAGAATATAAAACATGTAATGGGGCCACACCAGGATCCTTACCCTGGATCCTTACCCTGGACTTCCGATGATTATACTGTCACTATTCCGTCTTTGCGTATTGCAATCTTCTCTTGGGAGCAGGTATTGATTGTTACGTCATTTGTTTGTGAGAGTAACGTCATCAATTTTTGAGAAAACGACGTAATTTTCTCACACAACCCAATGACATAACAATCAATACCTGCTCACAAGAGAAGATAACTCTGCAATACGCAAAGACGGAATAACCAACTGAGCTACCTGGTCAATGGTAATACAATAGACCAAATGCGGTACAGTATATCGGAAAGGAATGATGGGGGAAGTTACTGTATATATGAAAAATTACAGTGGGATTCTGTAGTGGTTTACCTTCAGTAGGACAGGAATCTGTAAGTGAACTCTAAATAACAACATGATGTTATACGATCATTTAACAGGAGATGTTATACGATCATTTTACAGGAGATGTTATACGATCATTTTACAGGAGATGTTATACGATCATTTTACAGGAGATAACTCAATACTAATCAAACCTCTGTATAAGTTTAAACATAAATTGTACAGTCCTTTAACCCATTCACCCCTGAAACTTCATAATGAACTATTCCAACCATTGATTCGGAAGAGTTCAAATGTGTCTTCAGGGGTGAATGAGTTTATCATCATGCAGCTTCCATAGGATTTTTAAAATTTAATAGGAAGAAAATAGTGAAAAGAATAGTATGCGTACATTTGCTGGGGATGGAATCTGTAACCTAAACTTTCTGAACAGATGACCTCTTCCCTGTCAAAGGGAAACTAGCCAAAGCAGTACATCCTTTACAAAATAGGTTTTGTTTTATTTCGGATATCAAGCTAACCAGTTTCGATTGAAAGAGCACAGACTTTGTTATTCAAGCATTGCCTGTGTCCTTTTTAAAACAGCTATCAGGTTGGTCTTGTGCAATGAACTTTGGTATTATTTACTATTGAATGAATATTGTTGTGATTAGATCAAGATAACGTGACCTTCTGCGTGAGTTTTTTTATCTACTTCCTGTCAGGGCGTCCTCCTCCCAGAGCATTGTCATCACAGCCATAACTTAATATTTTAATAATTTGCAGTAGATTTAATATTTTAATAATTTGCAGTAGATTTATCAGTATTTCTTATGACATTTTATGAAATGATTGATTTAATTTTAGGATTTTTTGTTTTAAAGATATAATGAATAAAGAATACAAAAGCTTTCTAAACACAATCATTTTTGTGTAATATATTATAAGCTGGTTGAACTTTGAAAGTCAAGTTTTAACAATACGACAAGTGTCAAATGACAAACAGGTCTAGTTTTATCAACCATTCATAATTAATTACTTTTTGATTGCTTTTGTTCTTCATAGACGGTTTAATGCACTGTTGTATGCGTTAAGTGTTTACGGAACCGCATCAAAACACTTGAACAAAAATCTGTAGCTGTAAAAACAATTTGAAATGTACTGGGGGTAAATCATTCCCTTAGATTGGTAAAAAAGATTTTTGTTACAACAATATCAAACTTCTATGAAAAAGGAGACAGTTCTTTGTATGTCTTTGTTAATTTAAACATATTGTTATTTGCGTCTAATATACAAAAGTGATTGTTGATTTGAATTACCATAGGTTGGATTGGGTCGATATTTCAATGTGCAGCATGCAAGTCACTTGATTGCTGTGTCCATATCTGTAAGAAGTTGTCGATACGGAATAAGAAAGACAATTACGCAGGTTGATGAGACCAGAAGCAATCTTGCCTGTGTTTTCGGGGTGTCTCATCACACAATTATTGTCGTAAATAGTTGACGTCGGCGTGTTCAAGAAGATGTTGCTCTGTATGGTAATGTGGTCTTATAACTGCTAATCTTCCTCGCTGTGATCCTCGAGTCATGCCTTTAAGCAACTTGAAAGTCTGGTATGAATCAACCTGTCGGTAAATACAAAATTTGGTGCGGGTGTAGTTAATGGTAATATGAAAGCCATGGTGAAATGAACTACGGTTCATATTACCGTTATGGTAATATGAACCGCAGTTCATTTAACCATGCTTCATAATACCATGCTACACCGGTCCAGTAATTTGTTCATCAGTGTGTTGTTGATGAAGCAGAAGGTGCTTACCCTCCTGGAACTCCTGGTCCTATTATGCCTATACCTTTCCAAGGGTGTCCTTGTAAATCTCCCTTCGTTCTGATTTTTTTCAAGTCTGACTTTTAGTTCAAATTGAAATTTTGTTGACATTTTTGTATTCAGGTGGTTTTTTCTTTCATTCTGTAAACATTCTTTTCCCTGTCCTGAAATGTGTTTTGAATAAAATATATGAAGAATGTTTTTATAATGTAAGATTAATACACAGGAACTATGCCAAAAATATAAAAGTCTGCCATCACCCGACATCTAGCTGTTGTAGATCTGATGGTGACATTGAATACAGGTCACACCGGCCATAACATTATAACCATGTCATGGCGGCAATATTTCATCATCTTGATTGAGACAGTTTGAAAGTTGGGACCTTTAGCAATGCAGAACGGTAGTAATAAAATCACTGTCAATGCTGCTATTACCATCAAGTGTAATAGGGTTTGGATGTTGGATCTGAGATTTCCGTACAAATCAATGGCCTTGTTAATGGCGACTCATCACAGGAGTTTTATAGTGTTTCTTGGAAACTTTGATGTTTTTTAAGGCATCATTCTCATTAAATCATGCACATGTGACATTTAGTGTTGTGATATTGAAGCTATTAGTCTTGGCTTTGCTTTCGAGGTAAGGGTCTGGATGGAGTGGATAAGGTGTGCTGCTTAAAACCTAGTAATTCACGCAAAAGTTGTGGACTGAAATATTTGACCAAACTGATGAATCATATTCATTGTAACTAACAAGTAATATTTTTTATTTGAAAAATGTATACAGACAGTTAAAAATATTTTGAATGTACACAATGACATTAATTAAATCAATGTGTTACTCCAATTATTCTTTAATTGGTGTTAGATATATGAGATTTTTTAAAATTATGTATTTATAAATAGAATCCTTGAATCTGATCAAAGACAGAAATATCAATCACTGGGAAACTATGAAATATATAGCTGACATGTCTTATCCAGAATGATCAAAAACCCAGATAATTGTTTTGAAGTCATAATCACCATTCACTTTTGCTCTTTGTTCTTCTTGTAATGTTATACTCCTGTATTTCTCAATAACGATTGTATTTCATACATTTTCTTGCAAAACTGTAATAGTTACTGGAACAATTGCCCTTTGCTCTTTTGAGGAGGCACGGTAGTCTAGTGGTAGGATGCCGGGCTCGTGACCGAAGGATTGCGTGTTCGAGTCAGGGCACGGCACTGTGTTGTATGTTTGAGCAAGATACTTTACTCCGCTTGTTCCAGTCTACTCAGCTGTAAATGAATATGTGGTTGGGCAGTGCTAGAATTGTTGAAAGCTAGCTTTTAGCGCCAAAATGGCAGCTCTGGCTGTATGCTCCCCAGGGAGTTGAGAAAGGTATTGGCTGGTTGCAAAGGCCCTATAACCACGTATAATGATTAGTGAACCGCTTTTAGACGACCGATATAAGAACCTCAAGTTATTATTGTTATTATTATTTTATAATGCAAGTGTTGTATTCTTGGACATTGTACTTTGTTTTGATAATGTGGAAGGAAACTGGGGTGCCTGGAGAAAACCCTTGTGGTGAGACAGGTGGCCCAATAACCTATCATGTTTGATTGGGGAATCAAACCCCAGCCACCTTGGTGAAAGGGGAATGAGCTATCTTCTGCAGCACCAAACCAGCGGACTATCTGACATGAAATGGCCTGCTCAAGAGGACCCCAAGGGATTATAAAAATATTTCTCCTGCTATGCCTTTTGTAATATAAGTGAAAATTAGTTGGGTAGTGAAGTGAATAGTTACACACTCGCCTTTCACCAAGGCAGTTGGGGTTCGATTCCCTGATCAGACATGAAAAGGTATGGGGGTCACCTGGCCGACCACGTGGGTTCTCTAAGGATGCTCTCGTTCCCTCCCGTATCTAGACCCAGTGCGCTAATATCCAAACCAACAAGAGTAATCAATACAAGTTGAAATAACTAGTTATAAAGTTTATGTTTTATTAATTATATAATAAGATGTTTTTTTCTGTCTTTCAGGTAAGTGATGGTTTTCAAGATAAAGATTGGTACTTTTGGTTTCCTTTGCTGCATGAACATGTATACAGTGTCCACTGATGGACCTCTAGCTGAACAGGAGGTGAATCTTCTTCACACAAATGTCTGTGCTTCCGAGGAAATACGATAGAAGTATAGTGTAATTTTGCAGGGTTTACAGTATAAGTTAACTTTGATATATTTGGTTGTCGGCATATCAATGTATTGGTCACCAATTGATATGTTTAAGAAAATAATTAGTCCATATCTTTGAAAGGATGATATCTGAAAAAAAATCCTCACCACGTTTAAATTAAGGTTGTGATTTCTCACAAAAAACAATCGGTTCAGACTTCAGTTTATAAACTTTTTTACTTTAAGAAAATGTTGTGATTTAATTCACTTCAATGGAGAAGGTGTGCCAACATCGGTCAGTGTTAATATTCCCTGAGGTCATCAAATTACTCAGTACCTATGTGCTACTCGGACAGCTTGCAAGTCAAAAAGCTGGTACTCTACCTGATGACATTAGTGTGTCTTTAGTCCTGCCTACTGATAGGTCCTGTCTGCTATTCATCTTAAAGCACCTGGATTCTCAGACCTTCAGTTGGGAGTTAAATTTGTAAGATGTTTAATCTATACTGACTTTGTCACTCAGAGCAGCCAGTTCATCACACAACTGGCCCAGTTATGCTTGAGCCAAGGCAGCTTTGTAGTCTGGGGAAGACAATAGATCAGGTAAAACACCAAAGGATAGAAAGTTTTTATACCTTTCTATCCCAGATCTACTGAATGAAGTCTTGTGGTAGTCTGCATACAACCAGAATGCATATTGTAGGTTGAATGGATCTTTCACCCCCTTGGTGATGAGATATGGCATCCTGAGTTGAAGATTCTAAAGTTGCCAAACATCAAGCTTGCTGAGTGTTTGGCAACTCAAGAATCTTTCCTGAAGGGTTTGGTCTGGGAATCCCTTCCCCATCTCAATCCTGGAGAAGTGTTGATACACTTGTCTTTGGTAAGAGAAACAATTGTCAGACATCCAGGATATTGTTATGATTGTTGGCCATGCAGCATGTACCATTGTTTGACTATTCTGTTGGCTTTGTTCACCATGTACAATCACCCAGTGACCTTTCCGAGTTCTTGACTGTCATTTTCATGTCTTGCCTTCTGTACAAGAGGAGATCAAGAAGGAATTTGTTATCAGTGCGACCAGCACTATACAGGTGTGTGTGTGATTTCTAAGAAGGCAAGCTATTATAACAGTCTTTGTTTAAGCGTGTAAAGACGAGCCTTTCTTTAAAGGCAAGAGCCATGGAATCTCAAGAAGAGCTGAAACCCTGCTTTTTGCAGAAAGCAAGGGTCCTGATGCCATTCTTTCTTCAGCTGCCATCCCAACCATGTTTGTCAAAAGCTTCATTGTCCCAACTTATGTCTACATGTGGTATTAGGCTAAACTTCTGGCAGGATAACATCCCCTTTAGTTAATGCTGCTTTTATCGATCTCGCCCTGGTTGCTAATTTGTTTGAAATTTCAACACACCAACAAATTCTAACAAATGGATTAAGAAACTAAATACAGTTTTTAGCTCATCTGGCCCCAAAGGTGTAAAACTTTATACAACTTCTTCTGACAACGCAAAAGGACCAGGGTGATGATATTTGGCCAGTAGCATGCTTGGATAAAGGGCTACCAACTTTGTTAAAATAAATGACCTTCACTTGTATTCAAGGTCATGGGTCAATTGTCTAAAAAAACCTTTAAACTACTTTTTCTGAATAACCAAAGGAACCAAGATGTTGATATTTGATCAGTAGCATGCTGGGATAAAGGGCTACCAAGTTTGTTCAAATGAATGACCTTCACTCGTATTCAAGGTCACAGGGGTCAAATATGTATAACAAACTTTTAAGCAACTTCTTCTGAATGACCAGGAGGTCCAAAATTTTGATATTTTTCCAATAGCATGCTTGGATGAAGCACTGCTAACTTTTAAAAATGAATGACCATGACCGTATTAGCTCACCTGGTCCGAAGGACCAAGGTGAGCTTATGCCATACCGTGGCGTCCGTCGTCCGTCCTTCAACAATTTCTTTAAACGACTTCTTCTTCTTAACCACTGGTTGGAATTAAACTAAATTTGACTGGAAGCATCCCTATGTGGTGGGGATTCAAAATTGTACAACTGGTGGGGCTGACCCCCCAGGGGGCTGAGGGGGGG
>NW_018408572.1:110040-117717 GCF_002113885.1 Mizuhopecten yessoensis
CAGGTTGGCCTTGGGGACTGCCCCACCCTTGGAGACTTAACCCCTGGGTCATAACTTTGAAATGGTTAATATCCCCACCCCAAAACTATATATACAATTGTTGGGCATAAAGAGACGAATGCAGTCATGATATTAGAATTGATCCCAGGGTCTGCCCCACCCTTGCAGACTTGGCCCCTGGGTCATAACTTTGAAACGGTTGAGATCCCCACCCCAAAACTATATATACAAATGCTTGGCAAAAAGAGACAAATGCAGTCACGATATTAGAATCGATCCTGGGGTCTGGCCACAACTCTAGGGACCTAGTTTCTGAGTCGAAGCTTGGAAATAGTTGAGATCCCCACCCCATAACCATACATAAAATTGCTGGGCATGAAAAATCTAATATAGCTATGCTACAAGGATTGGCCTTGGGGTCTGGCATATTCCCTTGATCTTATTTGGAGAATAGTTTGCCATGATTGCTTAAGTATCCAGGTGAGCGATACAGGCCCTCTGGGCCTCTTGTATTTAATGTCACAGGGGTCAAATCTGTTTGAAACCTTTAAATGATTTCTTCTAAATAACCAAAAGGTGCAGGATGATGACGTTTGGCCCATAGCATGCTTGAATGAAGGGATACCAAGTTTGTTCAAATGCATGACCTTGACTTATATTCAAGGGCACATGGGTCCAATATGTTAAAATCTTTTAAACGTCTTTTCCTGAAGAACCAAAATGCCCGTGATAATGATAACTGGTATCTGACCAGTATCATGCTAGGATGAAGGGCTATCAAGTTTGTTTAAATGAATGACCTCCACTCATATTCGAAGTCACAGGTGTCAAATATGTTTAAAACTTTATACAACTTCTTCTGAATAACCATAAAGCCTAGAATGTTGATATCTGGCCAGTAGCATGCTAGAAAAAAGGGCTACCAACTTTGTTAAAGTGAATGACCTTGACTTATATTCAAGATCACAAGGGTCAAATTTGTTTAAAATCTTTTAATGACTTCTAAATAACCATGAGGCCCAGAACGTTGATATTTGGTTTATAAGTAGCATGTTTGAATGAAGGACTATCAAACTTTTTCATTTTATTGACTTTGACCTTCTTTCAAAGTCACATTTAGTCAAATATGTATAAACTTTTAAATGACCTTATCTCAATAAAAAAGGTTTAAGGTGGTGATATTTTGCTAGTTGCATGCTGAGATGAAGGGCTATAAAGTTAATTCAATGTAATGACCTTGTTCAACTTTCAAGGTCATAGGGGTCAAATGTTTTTAAATCTTGCAACAGGTTCTTTGAAATGACTTATGGTCATAAATACTGATAGTTTGCCTGTAGCTCTATTTTAGATCACTATTAAGGTTACAAGTGTAAAATTAATACCAGGTGAGTGATGCAGGCCCATTGGGCCTCTTGTTTCATTTTGGCTCCTATGGTGTTTGTCTGGTTAAAGTTCTGTGTAAAAAATAATTTCTAGAAATCCTCTTTTCCTTCCTATTAAATTCACTGGATATAATGTAAATGTTACTGCATATAAGGCATCAATATGATATTTCAGTTGATATTCAGACTGATACTGTTTAAATGCGTGCTTGTTATTGAAATATGTCATTAAGTCACGCATATGATTTTGTTCTTGGTTAATGGGATGCAAATGTATTTGAGAAAAAACACATGAGTTGCATTTTAAGTAACCATGATTACTGGTTTCCAAATATTATATCAAATTAATTTACATATTTCACTCTAATTTTAATTCTGAGAGGTCCAGGGTTTAAATCGGTCAAGTAATTTATAAGCGTGTGAAACACATATGATTCAAGAAAGCACATGTGACTGTCAAGCATTGACGCTGTCTGCAGAAGGAAGAAGTAAATATATATACTTATAAACCGTATGAGTGATGAAGTAAAACCTTTATTTTGATGTTTCAAATGGGAACGTAATATGACATCGTCCGTCGTCGTCCGTCGTGCCTCGTGCGTCGTCCGTTAATATTTTACATTTTCAACTTAAGCTGAAATACCGGCAAAGGGATTTCATTAATATTTCATGTTATTTTTCGGGTCAATCAGAAATCCAATATGGCTGCCACGGCCGCCATTTTGAAAAACTATTTCAAACTTAGAGTCAAGTTCTGCTAGGCCGATTGAACTGAAACTTTGTAGGAATGATCGACTCATGGTCCTGACAAAGTGTTGTTATTTTTCGGGTCGATCAGAAATACAATTTGGCTGCCATGGCCACTAGTTTGAAAATACCTATTTCATACTTAAAAACAAGTTCTAATAGGCCGATCTAACTGAAAATCGGTCTAGGAAAATCAGCTCACGGTCCTGACAAACTTAAGTTAACGTTATACTTAACAATTTTTTACTCAAATTGGAACATATTTCAACAACAAAAATAAATACTGTAGGACTCAGGTGACCGTTAAGGCCCATGGGCCTCTTGTTTTAAATCAATTTTGAAGCTTTCTATTCACTTAAAGGGGATATGCCTATTGGGAGAAGTAGACCTTCATAATTAGACCTGGATAAAGAAAAACATGTGTAATTGTATAATAGATACATTCATAGGAGATTCTCTAAAGCGATAACTTGTTGATATTTGAGAACAATTTTTTGTTGGAGCTGCATCCAATTTTGTGAAACACAAACAGTGCATTTATATGACAAAACATTTTAATATCAACATCCTCATAGCTGTCAAGTATTCTCATCACAAGGTCGTAAACAATTGTATTATCATATCACAAGTACATATATCTTCTGTCCCGGTCAAAATATTTAGGTCAAGTTTTCCCGAAGGTCATTTCCTTTAAGTCTATTTAGCTTTAAAATTGTTTTGTTTATCAGCCATATGAAAGGAAAAACAAGGAAATTACACGTATTTTTATTTAATGTAAATGTAATATCCGGCAGGCTTGGGTCTTAAATGTCATTTCTGTCCAGTTATAAAGAAATAAAGTAGTATTTTAATACACTAATTGGATCATCTATAAATGGTTCTGTGTCCATGTGTTGTTTTCTGATAGAAATACCCGCCATCAAGGGAATAGGTCCTAATAGATATGAAAACCTGTATACATGTGTAAACCTAACAACATTTCTTTGCCACAATTTGAAACTGATTAGCGGTCGTAAGTCTATATGTTAACATCATTCTTGCAATTATTATTTCAAATAATTTTGATTATTTACCTTAGGTATTAGAGTCTTACAGAAGTTTACTATTCAGAGTGCTGTGCTCAAGGTCACTTATTATAATTAGCTCACCTGGCCCGAAGGGCCAAGTGAGTTTATGGCATGGTGCGTCGTCCGTCGTCCGTCGTCCGTCGTCCATCTGACGTCTGGCGTCTGTCCGGCGTCAACTTTTTACTTTAAACAACTTCTTCTCAGTAACCAAAAGGCCTAGGTGATGATATTTGGCCAGTAGCATGCTGTGATGAAGGGCTACCAAGCTTGTTCAAATAAATGACCTTGACTTATATTCAAGGTTACTGGGGTCAAATATGTTTAAAACCTTTAAACGACTTCTGAAAAACCGAGAGGCCTAGAGTGATGATATTTGGCCAGTAACATGCTGGGTTGAAGGGCTACCATGTTTGTTCAAATAAATTACCTTCACTTATCTTCAAGGTCACAGGCGTCAAATATGTTTAAACCTTTAAACAACTTCTGCTGAATAACAGAGAGAGCTAGGGTGATGACATTTGGCCAGTAACATGCTGGGATGAAGGGCTACCATGTTTGTTCAAATAAATTACCTTCACTTATCTTCAAGGTCACAGGCGTCAAATATGTTTAAACCTTTAAACAACTTCTGCTGAATAACAGAGAGAGCTAGGGTGATGATATTTGGCCAGTAACATGCTGGGATGAAGGGCTACCAAATTTGTTCAAATAAATGACTTTGAATCATGTTCAAGGCCACTGGGGTCAAATATATGTTTAAATCTTTAAATGATTTGTTCTGTATAACCAAAAGGTCCAGGGTAATGATATTTTGCTAGAAGCATGCTGGGTTGGAAGACTATAAACTCTGTTCAACCTAATGTCCTTGTTCAACATTCAAGGTCACGGGCGTCATATATTTAAATCTTTTAATAGGTTCTTATGACTGATACACTGATACACTTCTTACACTGATATTCTGCCTGTAGTTGTATTTTAGTCCACGTTTAAGATTACAAGTGTGAGATTAATACCAGGTGCGCGATTCAGGCCCATTGGGCCTCTTGTATTAACTAGTGGTGGCAAGGTTACTTCCGTTTTTGGCACATGTGTCTTTGGCATTAGACCAAAATTTCTTTTACGTCGATAGAGTAAACTGTAGGGTTCCTGCATTAACGACGCATATTTGTATATTTATTGGAAAACTCAGATTGTGTTATTTAAAGTAAATCGTGCGTAGCTTTGATAGTTGTGATCACACCCCTTCTATCTGTAACTTTGATAGGTGTGATCACACCCCTTCTATCAAAGTTACAGGTAGCAGGGGTGTGCTTACACCTATCAAAGTTACAGGTAGAATATATTATTTATTAATTTATTTGATCGATTTTATCTTCCAATAGCTACCCATCAAATTTCCTACTAGTACCCACAAAACCAAAGAAGTTAAAAACCCCACAAAAATAAGTGATTTCACAGTAATTTTCTTTCAAGATCAAATGTGCCTGATGAATAAAAATTGTATAGTATCTTATTCTGTTTGAAGAAAAAAATGTACTCTTTTACAAGCTGTAGAGACATAGCAAATATGGATGTTAGAATGATTAATTTTACAAATATATGCCTTAAAGTCCTTCAGTGTTGTAAACCATTGTGATTGGATAAAATCATACAAGGAAGTGAAAATCTGAGCTAGAACAGCTGGAGGTTAGTGAAGGCCTGGTACCACATTATCCTCATTGGTAGTGTAATACAATCAGGCATGGAGGTCCACAGGAAATGTCAGCGTTACGATTCTATAAGATTCTATGCTCAAATGAAGACCTCCAACATAACCATTGAATTTTGATCTTTTAAGGGAGGTTAAAAAAGTTTAAACATCAGTATGTAACTTTAATTGACATTATCTGTATGGGGGGGTATCAGCCGAGTTTATCTATTGATACCGACAATTCTGAACGACCAATGACCTTTGAAGTTGATCCATTGGTTTTATGTAAATAGCGTTGTATCTTAAAGCGATGGACTTTATTTGATAGGGAATTCCTTGAGGCTCTCTCGGGGCATGCAGTCCAGCAAAAGAAGCTGTTTTAAAAGGCAAATAAAATGTACAATTTTTAAAGGTAGATCTTTTCATTTTGAATTGCATGAAGAGACATTCAAGCCACTGCATGTTAAATGAGGATTCATATCACTTCTGGCTTCAAGCATCATTCCTATTTGATGGTAAATTGCACAAGCTTCCTCAAATTATTTATTTTTTTCTAAAAAAAGAATTACCCCCCCCCCCGATGCAATAGAAAAGGGAATTAGCAGGTTTTGTTACCGCTTTTCTTATACACGCTGACAACTAAGAGTTTACAGTGTACGAACTGCGGAGGACTATATAATGTAGTTTATAGACGGAATCATGGTGCTGAAGTCAAATTACTGTAGAAGACACTATTCACCGTCAGTTACAAATGCCATGCCTATTTTAGGCATGCTTGTAACGTGTACTAGAGGTGATTCTTACCTTTTCTGTGTAGGAAAACAGACGTTCCTGGCCGAGACATGCTGTGCTCGCCATTAGTGTTACACTTACCTTTTCTTTGTCAGAAAGAAGGACAGAACTAGGGCATGCTAAGTGTGTTTTATTTGAATCGGTCCAAAGTTGAAACAACTAGTGTATGCGGATAGGCAATCTAGTGATGATATTGTGTCACGGACAACAAACTTAGTCACATTGGAGTGGATTAAATGGATCATTTTGTATTCTTTTCAAAAATGTTTAGAAGCATGCATGGACTGAATACTAAGAAAACTGTGCAGAAGTTTAATTTCCACATTTCTCGTTTTCCATCCCGAGGATGAATTTATCATGATAGCATAGATCAGTACACAGCATATTATTATATATTAATTAAACGTAAAGTAAAATTGATGAATGTTTTTCTGACGAAGGGCAAATATTTGACATCAGAAATATTTTCCTGTTTAGTACTATAAAATCTTTCCAAACCACATAGTGAATTTTGGTACACAGTGATTAATAACTGTAGAATCCACAGAAGAAAAAAAGATGTCGACAGTATTTTTAGTACAAATGATATATCTGTTCCTGAGAAGATTCACGCTATCATCACATAGCTGTCCTTGACTACCAAGTAGATAGCATGTCGCCACGTTCATACTGGTTACAGAATGCTGTTGTCCTACTAATCCTGGACCTTTACTCATGGAGACCTTTGGCAGGGTGGGATAATTCCTTATAGAATGGTTGTTTAAGTTCTATAAAATGTCGGTAATATTTTTATGAAGATCCTTACTATTGTGAGTCTGTACAGCCATTTGTGGACGTTAATGTTTATAACTGTTGTTTGTGCAGTAATAGGTGAATGGTCCAAGGTCAGAATCAGAAAATAAAATTGTTGGAGGTTCCTTTCTTTTCTCGTTTTTGAGTCACCTGAGTTTTTATATGTGATATGGAAATGTTGAGAGGCTAGAATGGCTTCATGGTTAAAATCCTGTCCAGAAAACATTATTTCTGGCAATAATTATCTGAAGGTAAATTAAATTTGATCAGTGTTGTTGTTACCTCCCTTTAAAACAAATTATTTTTTGATTAAGGTTTATCCAGTAATGCAGAATAACCTCATAATTGAAGATGTGTTAGTTTTGAAGGCGACAAGTTAGGGATCATTCTTTCTGTGTCAGTGTTGGTCTCTGTGTGTTGTCCACACGAAGGTTTTCCTGCAATAACTCTTGAAAGCGTGAATTTTAATCACAAAACTTCCTACAAATACTTGTTATATAAATCATCCGCTTAATTCAATTTGAGCTGCAAATGTAATAAACGATTTTAAATGTTTGATAAGTCATTTCTATTAAATTTTATGAGCTGAAAGATCCACATCTTGACTTTTCTAACTGTTGGTATTGTGGCGATGTTTGGGTTGGCAGTGTTGTTGTAGTATCTTTCTCATATCGTGTCTATAAAATTGTTTGAGTTAATATTTTCTCTGATATGATCAAACTAAAAAAATTCCCCAGCACAACAATTCTATATTCTACATTTATACATGACTTCAGACAGGGCAAGCTTCTTGGACCAAACTGAACATAAATAACCAAACACATGATTGAATTGAAATTGGCTGTTTAATTTGTATAAACGACAATTGAAAATATTTCCAAAACATAAACCAATATGGAACATGTACATAAAATAGTTTGGTCCTAGGTGGGGATAAAACCGCCACTATGGTATCTGATAAATGTCACATTTTGTACATGCTCAGAAACCATCCCCCACCCGCAGACCTGACTGAACATATTAAAATTAAAATTAAAATCTAAAATAAAATAAAACAACATTTTGGCAAAATGTATCACACATGTATGATAGCATCAAAATATAAAACACTTTCAACAAAAACTAATCGTTGTTAAAACGTGAGTTCTCCAAACGCGTAGCACCTATAAGTCACTAACAAGGTCAGATGTCGTCCTTTAGTTATACA
>NW_018408572.1:121180-208299 GCF_002113885.1 Mizuhopecten yessoensis
AACCGGACATAAGGTCCTGCACAACACACACAGTTGTTAAACCGGACATAAGGTCCTGCACAACACACACAGTTGTTAAACCGGACATAAGGTCCTGCACAACCTACAGTTGTTAAACCGGACATAAGGTCCTGCACAACCTACAGTTGCTAAACCGGAACAAGCTCCTGCACAACTATAGCAATGCATAGTTGTTCAACCGGACGCATGATCCTGCACAACCGACACGTTTCCATTGGCCACCTGATACTGCACAAGACTTATTGTTCAAATGGATACCACGTCTGGTAAAATGATTTATGCCAGACAATTTATCAGGATATCAAATCCTGCACAGTGTACAAAATTGTACCCAATGTCGATGATATTAATGTAATTAGAGCCATAACGATTCACTGTGATGTATAATGTTATATATATATTACTAAACCATGAAAATAAAACGAATTTTACTATGGTTACCCACCCTGTATATCATAAAAAGGATCAGAATTATCAATAATATTCATTAATATAACCGAAATACTCTACAGAAGTACCGAGCCTGAGAGATTGCAACACTATAGCCTAAATGAGCCAGACAGATGCGACTATATACGTGTAGATATCTATAAGCCAACAACCCAGTTTTTGACTTGATAATGGGACAAACGAACCAAACCCGTCTGTTACCCTGACCCAGGAACACCTATAGTAGAAAACGAAACCGAATTAATTATAAACAACTTCACGTCAACTGTCACTTCGTATGGGATAAATGCACAAATGAAGTGGATACAGCCATTAATAATTAAATGAAACGTCGCATAACTGGCGGCATATGAAAACAAACCACCGTAATCAACTAATGTCGCGAAACGACTTATTTAGACGAGGAAGCGGTTAGCTGGAATGGGGTCATACCAGGTGCAAACAGCTGGGCGGAAGAAAACAAACCTTGCGCAAGCGCAACGCGATATAATAGTGCGATAGTATAACTAACCTTATAAGGAAATGTCACGAGGTTCACTCTTAGAATCAATTTTATAGCAACCTCAATGTCTGACAATGTACTTTTATTAAGTTTGGATACAAGACACTGCCAAATGTGCCTATTAAGATTTCATTCAGATATAGAAGTCTCTTAGAGGACACACGCAACTTTATTATATTAAAAATCTACCGTTATGTTAAATCAATAATAAAACTGATCATTTGATGTGAAAATATGACCTATAACATGACGCTGATCTTACCTGGACGTGAAGATGCTGGCCTTAACGAGCGGTTTACCTGAGATGATGTCTGTAAGACACCTACTTTAATGTCCACTTACTGTATTCTGCTACACACAGCCTCCGATTTCCTCGGTGTCTACATTTTTATGACACTTACTTCCTGTCTTTAAGGTCGGGAGGTAAAAAACATATTAAATGGCCGTAATTAAATACATGACCAATTAGTGTTCAGGTGGTCGGGAGGGATTGAATTGTAGGTAGATTATTTATAAATATTGATCTTGTTATTAAGAATCACCTGAACGAACAGCAGTAACATCTTAGAAAACAATGATACCTCAAGGCTATAACGGAACATCATGGTATCTATATATATCACAATAGTTTGTGATTGAATTGTTGCATTCCCGCTCAAGTGGAAACATTTGTATTGCACGATACGAACAAAAACCTTGATTTGTAAAATCCATTCCGTCTTGAGGATCAACAACTTAGTCAGTGTTCTTTGTACGATACCTTCCTTTAACCCTTTCACCCCTATGTAATTTTAGTAGACTCTACCATGCATTGATCTGAATGAGTCCATTATGGTCTACAGTGGTGAAAGGGTTAATATACTTAACTTCTTTGTTATAATGCGCTGTATGTTTATACAGGTAAATCGCAGGTGCAAAACGTTCATGTTAAATTTGGTAGCATATTACAAAATATTATGATACTTGATTAAGAGTGTAATACCCAGCTCTTTATGATACGTCACTTAGTAAAAAGGAGGGTATTCTAAATATTGTCTGTGGTTCATTTTCTCCCACTAGGGCATATATATGGGTGTCTTCTTTGGCTGTTGGTTCCCCTTATTAACTCATTCACCTCTGAAGACGCATTTGAACTCTTCCAATTCCAAGGTTAGAATAAACCATTATAAAATTTCAGGGGTGAATGAGTTTACCTCATTGTGATTATATACCTGTGGTGGATCCTTGACGCAATAGGGTTCAGATAATATAGGGCTTATGTAGTTAAGTGGTCATTCTTATACTGTGTACCCATAATACATAGGACAGAGACTTAATTATCAGATCTGTGAAGTATGCACAAACTAAATACGTTGGAAACAATAGAATTATGATCTAAACGTTAAAGATTGAAACGTTGTGCTTTAAACTTACATTCATAACGGTATTTACTTAGGTGGCATTTTGGCACATATTCTGTTTTTAAGATTAAATAAAATATCAATATATCTGTAATCTGTTTATATTGTGGAGGTAATCAGATGTTTATCAGAACATTTTTTGTAACCGTTAATAGCAGATTTACATAAATGATCATTGTGTACACGTGTTTGTCGTATGGTTAGGAAACGTGTCTGCCGTGTGTTTAGGCAATGGGTCATGAGATTAGCTTTAATAGTATTTGTATGCTGCTAAATTCTGATGAGTTGAGAAAAAAAGGTTATCAAAAAATAAGACTGTTGAAATATCTCATTGTCATTATCACTATAATGAGATATCTGTGCAAGTTCTTTTCTTCAGAATTATTCTGTATTATCACAAGTAATTTGAAATTTGAGTAATTTAAACAAATTGAAAAAGGAAAATATACAAGGGATTTGACACAAAAGATGCTATGTAGGAATTATAAATGCACAGCATAAAAGTGAAAGATGAATTATAAATGCACAGCATCAAAATGAAAGATGAGTTATAAATGCACAGCATCAAAATGAAAGATGAATTATAATTGCACAGCATCAAAATGAAAGATGAATTATAAATACACAGCGTCAAAATGAAAGATGACTACCTTGACATCTGTAACCATGTGATATTGTCTACAGTTCAAAACCTGTTCATGGAAGTTTGATGAGGAAGGACAGGTTCAAAGCTCACAGGATCTTGGATATGGGGGCACCCTCTTTTAAAAAATGTAAGAATGCAAGATCTTTCATAACACAGTTTCCTTATCATAAAGGTTTGCAAACAGAACTTAATATGGCACTGCCCTCATCGTTTAGGAAATGTTGGAATACAAGATCTTTCATATAGCGGTGTCCTTATCATAAAGGTTAGCAAACAGATATTATTATGGCATTGCTCTCATCGTTTAGGAAATGTTGGAATAATAGAATCCATACCTCACATCAGGGATGGATTCTTTCATTCCAATAAAATGACGTCACGAACAATAGGGTGACCCCGAAAGGTCACTATAATTCCCCCGCCAGTCTGCGGGTATAAGCGATCTAGACACGCGGGTCAGATAGAATTTTCCAGCACCGCCGGAAATGCGGATATATCGGTCTAGTATGCAAGAATACAAGATCTTTCATATAGCGGTGTCCTAATTATCATAAAGGTTAGCAAACTGATCTTAAAACGGTGGTATCATCAAGGCTAGAACATGACAACTTACATACTGGCGTGTCCTCAACCTACAGATATTGTTCCCCGAGTCATAGATCTAATTGCTCAACATCTGGTATTGCTGGTACAGAACTAATGACACCGATATCTCTCTTTCTGGTGAGGTTAGAATTGCAATTTAAGAGTTTGAAAAGAAAGATAATGGAGAAGTGGCAATAAGAAGCTTTTTCTGCCGTCATTACAGAGGTTTAGGTGTTTCACCTGAAGCACTGGAGTCATGTTAACAGAGAAGCAGAGACAGCGGCAATGATACCGAAAAAAAATATCTATTTTAGTGGTAATCTTATTTTAGCACTTTTTGCACTTGAAATGAAATATTGCCCTAAAGTACTTAAAGTTTCTGTATACTGTAAGAGTTTTCAATTTTAGTGGACAAACATTTCAGTGTAGTAACAAATTTTAATAGATAAGGGCGTTAATGAATTGGCGAACTCACAAGATATGCAACAACAGACTAAATACAGAAATTTTAATTAGAGCGGTCATAAATTAGCCCAATGTTTAATTAAAGCATGAAAAGTGCTAATATAAGAAAACTGCTAAAATATGTACGTTTACAGTATCATGTGCTACTATGTTTTATTTGCATGAAAATATGTAATTAGTTAGTCAGATTATTTACATGTGTACGTACGTAATGTTGTCCATTTGTATATTTTAGATTAATCCTTTAACCCCTATGTAACTTTAGTAGACTCTACCATGCATTGCTCTGGATGAGTCCATTATGGTCTACAGTGTTGAAAGGGTTAAACGTGGTTTTTTTTTGGAGTTAAGTTGAGTTTGTGGCTTCCGTGTTGTTTATCCCTAATGTTAAATTTCCATCCGCCCATCGTAAAGTAAGTCGGTCCATCAGGCATTAGTGTGTCAGTTTGTTTAGGCATATAGGTGGCAGGAGGTTACTTAGACACAGAGTTATGTCCCTTTGCTCCTTTTATCCAGAAGGAGGTCACTGTGGATAGCTAGCAATTAGTTGCCTTGTTGTTTGTATAGTACAATGTATAATGAACAGAAATTGAAAACATTTTTTGGTACATTTTGTAAATTATGGAAATTTTTACATGAAATTTTTGCTGAAGTGGTGGTTTATATAATTAATTGATAAGAACATTCATAGTTATGTAGAATTTAAAGGGCGGGTTAAACATTGTGGAGAATTCAGGGTAAAAAAAATGACTCCAGCATATCAGCATATTTTTGAAGGAAATTGGCAGACCATGATGCCACATAAATATTCCTCTAGCCTGAATACTGAATACCAGGCTCTGAATGAACAGAAAAGTTTTTATTGTGCAACAGGGACAAAAAAGCTGGAAGCTTTTGTTTTGTGAAATATATATTTGTTTCTCTGTGGACCGATATATAAAAATGATGAATACAATCATGAGACCCCTAGCTCTAAACTCCTCCATGCTTTCCATTTCTCCTTTGTTGCATTGGCTTATTGTTTTCTTGTAATATTTTTTCAATAAATTGGGGATGTTTTACGGTATGAGTTAGGTAACATGATACCTGGAGACGGACTAGCTTTCGTGTGTATTGATTTATGTATCCCACGACAGGTGTTTGATACAAAAGTACAATAGCCTTATATTGCACCTTAGTGCTTCGTTACCGCACAAATACCTGTGTTATTATATATATAGCTATATATGCTTAATGCATTATGCAGCAGAGTTATGAAACCTTGAATGTGAGCCAGATATATTAAACCTTAATAGTCTCATGTAACATCATTCTTGTGTTTCAGTGTCTCAAAAAGACATATTTTTTTTTCAAAACTCTATATGCTTCAATGTACACCTTCTTTCCCTACTGTCTCCATATTGCCATTCGTTGTAATGTTTTTCTTTTAACCCTTTCAACCCTATGTAACTTTAGTAGACTCTACCATGCATTGATCTGGATGAGTCCATTATGGTCTACAGTAGTGAAAGGGTAAAAAAGACTGTTAGTTCAGGACAACTAAAGAGGTTTTAACAAAATTCAGCCCGATTCTCTCCATGGATGGATATATGTGTTTCCTGTTTGTATGTGGTGCTGTATGTAACATGGCTGTATCCTCCCAGATTTTGTTGTGCTTGACTGAATGCGCTTAGCTTTGACCCTAATTAGGTGAAAACAGATTTACTCTTGCACTTAAAATTTTTGGCAACATCTGATACCTGATACCCATAGATATTTTGTGATGTGAGAGATTCTCCAAACTTTGATCTTGAAAAAGAGTTGCTTTCTATTTGAAAATGTTGCAGTATCTTTGTTATCATTGAAAGTGGTGTCCCATGAGCAGACTTTATTTTTCTGTGACCTTGACCTTGAGGTATGGACAGCAGCTGTTTTACTGATGGTAAACGTCACATAGACCTTTAGGAAGTGTCTCACTGACTCTGACCTGACACCTTCTGACATATCAAGTGACAGTCAGGGTGATACGGTCAAGCTCGAATGATTTTGGATGTAACACTGTGATGGCGAGAAACTATTACGAGCCCTGGTGTGATGAATGTGCTGTTCTGTACATATTAATTTGAATTTTGTAGACAAAAAACATATGGGAGCATTGTTTTCCCGAGAAAAACACAATATTAAAAAATCAGACCAACTTGAATAAAAAAGGGATTTTAGTTTACTGTTATTCAAAAAAACCATGTGAACTTATTGAACTGTGACATTTTTTATACAAAAAGTATTTTTGTTGGAAGGGATTTCCTCTGGATCTTTATCGAGCCCCAATTGATGTCACTTTGACTGTCTGTACATGTTCATGTAGAGAGATAAAGTTTACTGTGATCCCGCAAGGCCATGTTGCCCGTTTATCGCTCCAGAATAAGGACAACACAACCGTACAGATTAATATATCATGTAGATCTCTAAGCACTGTTATTTTGGATGAAGAAGTAATAAAGCCAGATTTGCCTTTCTGTCATACTTGATCGTCTATGGCTGTCTATGAATTGAGCTACTCTTGAATTCACCTGGCTATACCAATGTATGTATATATATATAGTGTCGACCCTGATGTACATTTCCCCCTTGGCAAAGACAATAGAATTAAATTACATGTTAGTCTACGCTGCCATTCATGTACTATAAATCTGGTAAGCTCTTTTGAATATAGTCACGGATAGACGTCCTGGATTATACTACTTTTCATTGGGGATTTAGAAGTATATATATATGGTGTTGTTAATGCCTAAACTGATATATACTACTACCCTAATCTTAACCTGGACACACTCGGTGGACATTAAGACACGTGGGATATCGTTACATTGCTGACAGCTCAAAACTTAGTTGGTGTAAACTAGCCAATATTTAAATTGTGTCGATGTTCATTGAGAGAAAGGCTTGTATGAAGCTGTAGAGCTGTTGTGTGTTTGGCTACTACTCCATGTTTATACACTGAAAGGAATCTAATTATTGGTACAAGTTAGGAGCCTCGACAACACGGTGGGGACTACCCTGGACATCAACTGTGTGGCTTCGCTGGCTGTGTGCTGTGTTTGGTGTGTCGTGAGGAGTTAATCGCAAGGAGGAGTAAATTGTGTGAGCTCTGTGTTAACCATGTCTGTGAGTAATTCTACCATAGGCAAGTTAGCTGGGCATCTAAAGCCGGTCGGTATCAGAACCGGAGATATGCCACCAGTGTTTACATTCACGGTAACGGATTGTAGTCCAGATGACAGTATCTTTGACCGCAATCTTCCCCCAAGGGGTCGGGTGAGGGCCCACTCAAACCCTCACCCTGAGGCACGGGATGGATTACTTCGTAAGGTTGGTTATCCCTTTTTCTTTTCGTCTATTTTCACTTTAGAAAAAAATAAAAATACTCCAAACATTGTTTTGTTCAAAATAAAAAAAAATACTACTTTTCTAAGGTAGTAGACAAAAAGAATGAAATTCATAATTTGTAAGGTTTTTTTTCTTTGTTTTAAAAAACAACAACATTGAGCTCTTTTCATTATGAAAGCTTTTCAGGAAATCAAAATTCAGAAACAATCATTGATGAAACTTGCATTTATTACTGAAATTTCATGGAGGTATGAAAATAATGCTACAGAGGGTTAACAAGCTGGAAAAGGCTACAAGAAATATGTGTAGTAGGCATCAAAGAGGCAGAGTTAATTAGAGAGGGGAGGAGCACTGGAGAGTGTATAATTTGTAGGAATTCAGAATACAAAATTCTGTAGGAGGGCCATGTTAAACTCTTGTCTGACTACTTAAAACAGTATTGTAAACAGATTTGAATGTCATCCCCATAAAGCAGTTGTTGTGTCGTCTATTGGAATCGATTCATGCAGGATCAGTCAAACGTGTTGTCATAAATATGCAGGTTTAAAAATGACACATTAAGATTTCCGAACATTTTTCAACCGACAACCATCAACAATATCATTTATAATGAACATAGTTGAAACTAATGAACTTTTTAAAACGGGATTCTTTAAAGTCAGGCTTGTTAGTTCGGGTCAAAGAATTGGGTCAGCTTAAAGTCTTGACATGTTTTCGTTCGTAATGACTGGATAAACGTGACAAAGATATGCAGGATTTAAAAACAATTATTTACATGAGATACCTTTATTTATTTCCTTGAGGCATGAAATAAAAAGCAATGAAATGTTTGATCTGGTAATGAAAATATTGAGTTTATTTTTGATAAGCTGACCAAACTTTTCATTACCATACTCTGGACTGGTGGTGAAAGTCTGGTCAGCTTGAGCAAAGCATACAGGAAGATTTCTTTCACAACATGAGTGTTTTATTTCTGGATTAGAAATAGATGAGTGCTATATGGAGATAACAAATATGAAAGTATGGAATGGAAGAGTCATGATTCAATAATTTGTGAAGGAGGTTGTGTTAAAACGTTTATAATTGTGTTGCAGTAAGCTGACAGGTTTCCTTCCGTTAAGTCTGGTTAAGTCAAGCACTCAGATTAATGATGTGAAGTGAAAGAGATATTTCTTACTCAAATACAATGATATAGATAATGTTGCTATAATGTTTATTGGTATAAACATGAAAATAGGTGCTTGATTTATTTATGTCATCTACACACATTCAAGATACTCTACAAACAGAAGCTGTACGGTTGACTTCCAGTTAACCAGGACTGTATGGTCATAGTCTGGGTTTTTCTGGGGAAAGGATAGTCAACTTAATCTAATGACTGAGATTATTATTTTATGAGATGTTATGTGAAATTTGGTTGAAGCTGATTAATGACTAAAAGGTCGAAGATAACATCATTAACATTATCCTAGGAATGAAATTAGGAATTTAGCGAAACAAGGAGAAAAATTAAACCTAAAATACAGGTGTAAAGTTGAAGTCGAGCACTGAAAATGTTTCAAGTTTAAATTACGGGCACTTTAGTCTCAACTGAAGCTTAGAACCTGTGGTTAATTGAAATCAGCCAGCTTGCTTACATGTAAAGGGAAACTTGCTAACTAGAGTGATGTTTTTGTGAAGATGAAAACAGGTTCAAGGTCGTTGTGACCTTGTTGTCTCTATCGTTAGTTTTTTTTTTGGTCAAAACACACACTGTGGTCTGTTGGTGGTAAGTAGGTAACTAAATGGAATATTATGGTTTATATTTGAGTTTATTTTGAGCCAACATTCTGTGGAGCGATTTAGAACAGTGGCCGCTAGGAGCCTATATCACAGCCACGAATCGTTCCTTTAATTAGTTTGAGGTTTACGATTGGAAAGGTTTGATGAGGGCAAATAAAAACGAAACGAGTTGGGGTTAGACTGTTAGAGTCAGAATTTTAATTAATAATGAAATCCCATGTAAACATATGGTATACTTGAAATGTTTCAATTTTAATGGAGTTTACATGCATTATGTAAACATGAATTTAGGAAGGTATATCACGATAAATTGATGTTAATTTTAAAAGCATTTGGTTTATGGTTGGTATGTTCACATTTGAAAACACTTGCCCCCACCCCCCTCCCCCAAACCTCCTTTCAAACAAATTATAGATAAAATTTGAATCTGTTAAATCTGAATACCTGTCTAATCTGAGGGGACTGGCCATGGGTGGTGGTAGATTATAGTAGATTTAAGATGGTCATCATGTCGTCTGATAGGCTTAATAAGAATTTGAAGATTGTATAACTACAGCCTCAATTTTAGTTAACATTTGCATCTTCTGGTCTACTTTGGATAGTTGTAACAATGGTCTTAATTTTGAGAAACTTTTTCATCTTTTGGTCTACTCTGGATCAGAAACACAAACAGTAGAGTGAGACCTGGGTGTTGTGAGACCGTTAAAACCTGATAAACACCCCAAAAAGACCTTCCCTATAAGTGTCCTATAAATTTGCTATAATAAACAGTTTTGTTTCTGTGATTTATATACTCACTGTAAAGCTGCCTAGCGTTCATCTGTTACACGACACAGCTGTTTGTTACACAGACAGGTAATTTAGTCGTATTCTGTCAGATTATTCTGCACTATACAGTTACTAATGGTGCAGTGTAAGGAGATGACTAAGAGAATCTTCCCCTACCTTGAGGGTGTGACTGAGAAATCCCCAACGCGAGGCTCTGCCCAGGGTTTGACAACCAAAAAAATCACTCCGAGGGTTGGGATTTCTCTGTTACACCCTCAAGGTAGGGGATGATTATTTTTCTCCCATCCTATTATTTCAGTCAGCTCCACCAACAGTAGTCGGCCATATTTGAAACAGAAACACATGTGGCGTATGCATGTCGTCATTCACTTTTGATGAGGTCACAATTGAACAAGTGCTAATCGGCACGAGGCTATCTCCCCCGAGGTGGTGACAAGCTGATCTCTCCGGCTAAAACTGGAAACACACCTGTGAAGGGTGGGAGACAAATCTGTCGGTATCTCCTGTCTCAAAGACACAGCCAATGTCACACTTCTAATGTGGGTCAGGAATTAACCCAATTACATCATAAATAAATTAATGTTTATACGACCTTACTTGTTACATCAATCTCCTGTCCAGAATATTCCCAAAGTAAGAAACATGTAAAACATCAGTTAACTCATTCACCTCTGAAGACACATTTGAGCTCTTCCAATTCAAAGATTGGAGTGGTCCATTATGAAATTTCAGGGGTGAATGAGTTAAGAATGCTGGTGAATTTATAACATTGATATTATGGTGAAAATTGTAATGTAAGGGATATAACTCCAGCACAAATCACAGGTAAGGTAGCATACAACCTTAAAAACTAATACGAACTCCTTGTGACAAATATCAACGTTAAGTAATAGACGTTCACACAGTACAAGAAATGTGAATATCACTTATTAACGATATACTTTAGATTTGTTTTATTAATTGATGACATTGAAAACGTTCAGGTAAAAAAGAAAAACTAAAGAGGGGGGGGGGGGGGGGGGGGATAACTCTGACACAAATCTTCGGTATAATGTGTATAAGGTGAACCCTGTGGTGTATAGAAGTACTGATAGCTGTGTATTGGATATGACCTTTCTATCTTATCTATAATCATCTGTTTACAGTGGTAAGCAGGACAGCAGACCAGACAAAGATCTTACATAATCATAAACGGTCTGATGAACCTCGGTCTGATGAAATATACCTTAGTGTCTCTGTTCAGATATCTATTTACAATTTACTCTGCATCCTCTATTTGAAATGCAGGCAGAATAGAGTTGATGATGTAAGATTTAGTAACACCGCTTGGTTAGGTGAGCACTGTTGTCACAGATCTGATTGTGACAGCGTTAATACTTTCATAACTTGGTTGTTTGATGACTTTCCAGGAGTGATATTAGGAGAGTGAAAAAACAAAGTACAAACATAACTTATCTATTAGAATTTAGGTTTAGGTAAAAGTAAGGTCGCAGGAACGCCAAAAATGAGGTAAAGGAAGTGTCTAGAAAAGGAAAATGAAAATGTTAGTCAAGATAGTGTCACTTGAAGGTGAAGGAAAAGCAGGTCATTTCTTATGTAGGTCATGGAAAAGGTCAAGAAAAATATGGTCACAGAAATGTCAAGAAAATGTAGTTAATTGATAAATAAGAAAAAGCAATGTAATTAGAATGAGAAGGAAATATAGGTCATTCAGATTTTGTAAATTGGTTGTGAAAAGGTCAAAAGTTAGGTCACAGAAATACCCAAGAAATGAAGGTAAATAAATGTCCTGGACACATATTGTGGAAAAATAATCAAAAGTAGGTTACAGAAGGTTCAGAAAAAATAGGTCATGTGATCACACAAAAAGGTAGTCAAAGAAATGAGATAGAAAATGGTTATGGAAATGTCAAAGTTGTATTTGGGTCTGGCTTGCTGTGAACTGCCTTTGTAGAATAGTTCCACCTATACATGTACTGACTATAATACCTCAGAGGTCTCACTGCCTGTACTTCAACCACAGCTGTACCCTGTATTCCGTCTTTGAGTGATGCAGAGTTATCTTCTCTTGGGAGCAGGTATTGATTGTTACGTCACTTGTTTGTGAGAGTAACGTCATCAATTTTCGAGAAAACGACGTAATTTTCTTGCACAAACCAATGACTTAACAATCAATCCCTGCTCCCAAGAGAAGATAACTCTGCAATACGCAAAGACGGAATTGATTCATACCAAACTGGTGGTGATGTCGTTAAGTATATAAACAAGGCCTTTTTACGCACTTTAAAGTGTTTAGGAGAAGGATGATTCTGAATTGAAGACCCTTCTGTGATCATATCTTACGTTTTTGTGAAATCTTACAAAATTTGACAGCATCAGATTCCCCGTTGTACTGTCTTTGTCTTATCAATGGCTACAAGTGTAGAGCGTGTCTATACCTCTTCCTGCGGTGGGTTATCAAGGATGCCGATACGACAGATATCTGATATTTGAAGTGATTGTAGTCTAAACATACAGTGTATCCACAATATTTCAATAGTGTGATGAGCAAGCCCACTAAGACTGGGGACATATCCCTCAGAATACGTGCACCTGTGTTTGACTTAAGTATTGAAGATTACTTGTCTCATGTGATGATCAGATGGTCTTATTGTATATATGTCCAGTTTTGTTCAGTGTGATCTTTAATTAAGTGATGTGAAACTAATGTGACTGGTTAGGAACCACCAACAAGCTCAGTGATTTATTTTGTCTAGTTTTACACCTGAATTCGGGCTGCTTCCCTTAGCAAAACAGTGATGTATTTTTCTGAAACGAAGAAAAATTAATGAACATCTTACCAATTTCAGTGAAAATTAAGTGTAAACGTTTTCCCAATTCATGTAGGAACATGCTGGTGTAAAATTTATGTAGAAAAAATACTGAAACTTTGTAAACTTACTATAGACCTTGATATAGACACCTATTCCGTCTTTTCGTATTGCAGAGTTATCTGCTCTTGTGAGCAGGTATTGTTTGTTCCGTCATTAGTCTGTGTGAGAAAATTACGTTGTTTTCTCAAAAAAGTGATGTTACTCTCATAAACAAATGGCGTAACAATCAATACCTGCTCACAAGAGCAGATAACTCTACAATATGAAAAGACGGAATAGAAATGTCCTTTAATGACCTTAGCTGTTTAAGGGACATTGAAACAAAATAAAACCAAACCGCCTATAGAAGTTGTCAGTCAATTCTACTGGTCCTGTGGGCCTCTCATATCTCGTCAATAAACCCATGTTCTGTTGTACTATCTTATCAATGGCTACAAGTGTAGAGCATGTCTATACCTCTTCCTGCTATGGGTTATCAATGATGCAGATGTGACAGATATCTAATATTTGAAGTGATTCGTCAATATAGAACAAAACGTTACGCAATACATGTCTTTCATGAAAATGAAGTTATTACTTTTATTAATACATTTCAAAATATTCTGAAGTACCTTTTTGAAGTAATGTGTTGTCCTTTCAATATGATTTATAACTA
Source organism: Mizuhopecten yessoensis (assembly GCF_002113885.1). NCBI lineage: Eukaryota > Metazoa > Mollusca > Bivalvia > Pectinida > Pectinidae > Mizuhopecten > Mizuhopecten yessoensis. The sequence goes on from NW_018408572.1 coordinate 134,715, forward strand.
ATGACAGCTTCACTATAGAATTCAATATTTTGTTTCTGAACAATTTAACGATGTGTGATTATAGGACGTGGTACAAATGTGTACCTTATGTTTTGTCAATGTGTCAGATTGATTTTATCACAATCTTTATTACGGTCTATGGAAGTGTACAAATTTAAGTATGCTGACAAGGCAAAGCCAGGAAATTTTCTCTACATTGATTTTTAAAAAAGTTAGCAAATTTGAGTTTGTGCACATCCTTCCTAAATACTGCTCTTTCCAGTTCTTTAAAGATATTTTTTCATATTTTAATTTCTTCTAATGAACTCTGACTATAGAGAAACAATATTTGGGTTGTTATTTTCTACTAGGAGGCCTTAGTTGTTGAAATTAGTTACTTCGACCTACATTCAGTATTACAGGAAATGTATTCACACAAATCTCAAATGACTTCTTCTCAAGAACTATTAGGCCTGGAATAATTAGCTTGCTAATGTTCAGAATTGTTGAAATAAATTATCTGGAGTGACATTTAATGTCAAAAATGTCAAACATGTTGAAAATTCTAGTGTTTCAGCTTTTGATACATTTTGCCAACCCCATGTTAGCAATACAGGACTCTTGGGCTTCTTTGTTTTAAAGTTCAGTTTCCCAATTTGACTATTTCATTATGTATGTACATTTCTTTATAAGGTCAAAAAATTGACATAATTAATCGTAACAAATTCAGAACTATATGGAACAGGACAGACTATAATATTAGATCTTAGGCCTATTGAAGTAGTGTGATTTTCTTCAAGTTATTCTCATTTAAGCCATTCACCCCTGAAATTTCATAATGAATTATTCCAACCTTTGAATTGGAAGAGTTCAAATGTGTCTTCAGGGGTGAATGAGTTAATTTGGGATTTTGATTTGATGACATCAGTGCTGTTTACCTGGTGGCTACAGTTATCTCCCCAAACTATAAAACCACAGGCCATTAGAAGTAGATCAGGGTTGTCCTAGAGCATATATATCTAACATCAAAAGGTTTGCAGACTGTAAATTTTGCAAATAGCTGTCATTGTCTTTACTTCATTGATATTGGAGTGATGGAAAAATATTTCCTAGTTAAATTAAAATTGATTTTCAAATTTTTTTTCTCTCAAAAGGACTAAACATTCATAACAATATTAATAAAAAAAATTCTAAAACTTACAGAAAGAATTCTGAAACTAACAAAAAGCATGCTGAACTAAGCAACAAGGATTCCAAAAGAGGTAAACAGCATGTGTAACATGTCTCCTAACATATTGGTTCAGTCTACACAGAGTTCAAAGAAGTGTACCAGCACTAGCTGGGAAGTATTCTTGTAAAAGACTGTCATGCTTCTATTTGTATGTCGTTGACTTTCAATAATTTCATTAAATTCATCGCATAGAACCTGTACAAAGTTCCTACTTTACGGGCAACTCAGGGATTGACCCCATACTGATCATTATCACAGTATTGTTTTGAGCTTACCTTACTGTTAGTGTTTAGGTTGGCAGAGCCACCAGACCAATCAACTCGTTACCATATAGTGATTATGACATCACTAATGTGAGGTCTATTGTTTATCATGTTTGGATTTCATTGGGTAAGGGATGAGAGACATGTTGATTTGAATATATGTTGGATCGATTTTAAGTGTAGGCCAACAAAAGGCCTTATATACCCTTTTCCTGTTAGACTACCTGACAATTTCCTGTTAAGACTACCTGACAATTTACTGTTTCCACGGCTGAGCCACTAAGGTAATGACTCGGTGCCACAGACAACCTCCCGTTGTTATATCCTGCCGTTTCATGTCGTCGCATTGTCAGTATATAAAACCTCAAGGTTTCATAGTAGCATAGAGTGTCATCTCTCACAAGAACAGCCTCCAGGAACACACACTTTCTCATACAGTTTTGTAGTATACATATATCTTGAGTGTTTACATTTGTCATCTTCATTGAAAAAACAAGGATTGCCTGTAGAAAAGTCAATAAATCACTCTGAATTTTGTGAAAGTGATTTATAAAATCGATAATACTTTAAGCAATAGTTGAAATGACGGTGTAGAAACTTCATGCTGTTAGGAAATAAAACTACCTTATTGAGTGAAATAAAAAATGTGACACGGCAATCTAAGTGAGCTGATGCATGGTTCAGAGTATATCTGCAATGTGTCTTGGTGAAAACAATGTAGGAATAATACAGGCTCATAAGGCCTCTTGCTCTCAGCATTGACCTCTAGCTGTATCATGTCTGAAGGTCATTCCTGTAGAACTCTAGACCCTTGCCGTGATGAAGAGAAGGTGAAGAGTTGGATACCCGAGGCACATAACAAGCTGGACAATGAACGGTCAGTGAAGTGACCATGCATGCTGATAAACTGACCATAGATGTTATGGCGGTAGCATCTTGTTCTAGTTAACATTGTGTAGTTGTTGTGGGGTGATGGGAAACAACTACATTCCCATCACCTAGTTACATGTTTCTGTCAGGTACATTTACCGTATTCATCCTGTAATAAGCCCATGTATAATTACTGAATAGTTTAATAAATAGACATTATCATTTCGTACCTGGAAGTATACCAGCCAAGGGCATTACAATGCCTTTCACTCTTCATGCATGCTGTCAGGAGATTTTTTTTCCAGTTGATCAATAGCTAAAATGTCGCAGACCAGTCTCAGCTGTGTATTGTTAGGAATGTTACATGACCTACATATTATAGACATTATGAATATTCAACACAGAATAAGATAAAAATTGAAAATACAGAGAGGTGAAATAAGCTATTTACAACCTCAAAAGTATTTTCTTTTTTTTTGTATGAATAAATTTGTTTAAAAAAAATCATATAACAACAAGGGCAGATAACAATTCTTTATTTGATGGTGCAGTGATTTCTATAAATATTGAATGAAAAAATGCAAAAATGGGAAATTAGAAAAGTGTGAAAGGTTCGAGGCTATACAATAAAAAATAAATATCAGCAAAATGTTAGAGTAGAGCAGATCAGTCATAATGGAAAAAAGAACGATTTCAAAATTTAGGAATGTTTAATTAATGCAATGAGTGTGATACATATCATTAGATAAAAAATCTCATGCAGGTGACCAATTAGCATTTAAAATGTTGTAAGTCTGAAGTAAGGGAAATGAAATTTTCACCTAAAAGTAAAAATGAACACCTAAACATTAATACAAAAGGTCGGTAACCAAGGATTTGCTTCAAAGTCTGGCATACAAACGTTTATATCACATTATGACTGTTTCAGGGATAATTTCTTGGGGGATAAACCTAATTGAATGAAATCTCATACACGGATGAGCCATCATTTTAGGGCACTTTGCCAAAGGATAGTGTAAAGATTTCAGGACAAGCCAAGGTCATTATTAGTGAGGCCAAATGTCAAACCAATGCCTGGTTGTCTACAGCATAATTCTTGAAGATATTGAAATGAAACTGGAACAAATTAGCTAGGTGATGTATTTTCATGAAGTATGCAGCTCATACAATTTTCAGACTTTTGGTTTAACTCATTCACCCCTGAAGTTTCATAATGAACTATTCCAACCTTTGAACTGGAAGAGTTCAAATGTGTCTTCAGTGGTCAAAGAGTTAAGGTCAAGGTCACAATCGTAAGACAGAAATCATATTGCATATTTTCTTTGACTCTACGGAAGTTATTTTCATTAACATTGTAGTTGTACCTTGCTTCTATCTTCAGGAGTTAGTGATTATTTCAGAACAATTTGTCAGAAGCATTTTAGAACAATTTGTAGGAATTATTTCAGAACAATTTGTCAGAAGCATTTTAGAACAATTTGTAGGAAGGAAGTTTATCTAATAGACTGGTGACAATATTAAGGGAATCATCATTCCTTGAAGTGATCAGCACCTCCTTTTCAAAAAAAAGTTTATTTCCAAGAAATATGTAGAATTTCTGCTGTGGATTAAGTAATTTTTCAAGGTTACTGAATCAATACCATATTTGAGCTTCGTTAAAGGTTGTGTATACATTGATAAAAGTTGTTCTGAATTATCACATAGTTAAAATGTGTAAAGACGATAATTCTAACAGAAATCACAGATACAACCTGTAAGGGAGATAAATCTTTTTTTTTCATAATTTCAGGTATAATTTGAAAGGGAGAAAACTCTGACACAAGTTATTGTTAAAATGTGTAAGGGAGATAATGCTAATTAAACTGTATAATGTAAAAGGATCACAAATCTTTCCTTAAATTAAATAGTGACTATTAAAAATAGACTTTGTTCTATGTAAAGCTTCCTGTTATTTTTGCTATATATATAAAAACAACTTTTAAAATGAAGTTCAATGTTGAGATCTATTTTACTGAAAGGTCATTTACGCTAGTTTTTTTTTAACAGACTTTGTTTTGAGGAGTAAACATTGTAGCTTTTCAGCGTAACTTTTCTGAGTTGTAGGAGGTCATGTGTAGGAGGTCATGTGTAGGAGGTCATGCAGGTGTAAATGAAGTTTTACTCTGAAAGGTTATAACAGTGTAACATATTGATTGTAGTGAAATGTCCCACTGGTAACACAATCCTGTTTTCGGCATGTTCTCATGGCCTAGATTATTATTCAGCCCATTACTGTAGACATGTGTAAACGTAAGTATTGATTTACATGTGTAAATGTAAGTATTGATTTACATGTGTAAATGTAAGTATTGATTTACATGTGTAAATGTAAGTATTGATTTACATGTGTAAATGTAAGTATTGATTTACATGTGTAAATGTAAGTATTGATTTACATGTGTAAATGTAAGTATTGATTTACATGTGTAAATGTAAGTATTGATTTACATGTGTAAATGTAAGTATTGATTTACATGTGTAAATGTAAGTATTGATTTACATGTGTAAATGTAAGTATTGATTTACATGTGTAAATGTAAGTATTGATTTACATGTGTAAATGTAAGTATTGATTTACATGTGTAAATGTAAGTATTGATTTACATGTGTAAATGTAAGTATTGATTTACATATGTAAATGTAAGTATTGATTTCTACCGGTAAATTTGTCCTATTTCCATTTCCCCTTGGGTCTGTCCATCTTCATTCATGGAATAAACTATTCCTTATTAAAGTCCTCACACATGGGGGTATTGGCCAATTTATATTTCCACAACAAAGCTGATGTTTGGCATGGAGGTTCCCTTGGGATCCAACATCAATGCACCGCTGTCAAAACAGAGAAACTATTTTTTTCTTTTGTACTTGACTTAACTTTTTTTGCCAAGATCTTTCTAGAGCTGCTTACTCTTATGATTAAGGCATACTTTATACAAATTTAAGGTCTGAATTATGGCTGTATGATTTTTGTAAGTTAAATCAAGATTTAAAACAAAATCTGGAAGTTTAATTTACGGTTATACAGTAACAATGTCGCTTTACAGTCTTATAATCATGAAATCATAATCACATGTGTGTTTTTCTGAAGGTCGAAATAGGCAAGAGCAAATCTTTGATTTTAGTGAGAACAATTAGAAAAAAGAAAATGACGGGGGAAAAAAATGATGATTTTGAGAACAAAACAAAAATTGATTGTCCAATTGTTGAAGTGTTTGAAAAGTATCCAGACATGGTTTAGTGTACAAAAGGAACAAATATATGTATAATATGTAACATGCTGTCGTGCATTCTCACTGTGGTGAAAAAGACACGAGAAAGCATTTAAATCTGATAAATGTGGAGACTGTAAATGATGTGTTGTTGACATGTCTCAGTAGTTATCATCTTGTTACAAATGCAGACTGTTTGTTACCTGAGTCTTGATTATAATTTTTGAATCTCAAAAGTTGGCAGCTCTGTCTTCAGGTGAACAGGTTGTTGGAGGTGTTGAAATTCACAAAATAATTAAAATATATATATACTATTCAATCTTCCTACTAGGATGGTGATATTTAGCATGGAGGTTCCCGAGTAGGCAGATATTGTTATACAGAAGTCAAAACAAAATCTATTTATCCGTTTTGATTTTTCTCCGGTTTTCGGCTTAGCCAATTAATTTCAAACATTTTTCGAATGTTTTTCAAACAGTTTTTGAATAGTTTTCAAATAGTTTTGCAAATAGGTGAGCTGTGACCATATGTATTTGAAATAGACACCTTTTAAGTTTGAAATTCACATCATTGAATACATTATCTGGAGCTTTCTGATGATACTCAGTACTAACAATATTTACCGTAATTCTCTTTTGATCAGACCAGGTGATAAGCATAATCTGCAAAAATAAAATGGCTGCAGGAATTGGTATGATTTTTTATCACATACCTGTTGAATCTTGTTAAAGTAATACAGGCAATTTTCAGACCATGAAATACAACGGTCTGTATTGCACATGTGCAATACGGAATGTTGTATTTACCTACTAGCCAGAACTACTTTTTATGGGAATTCCCTTGTCATGGCGAACTGAAAAGTTCCCGGTATTTGCAAAAAATATCAAAGTTTATAAAATCTTTGTATCGATCTCTACCAAATACGGAAGGTATGTGATAAAAGCAAGACCTCACGCTTGTGTTTTTCTTAACGAATCAGAAAGCACTCATTTATTGTGCGGATGTATATATTCACTCGTGGAGCGCACTCGTGAATATATTCGTCCGCGCAGTACACTCGTGCTTTCTGATTCGTTAGAAACACACAAGTGTGTGGTCTTGCATATATATTGTTTAATGGCTCATCAAGAATGTGAGTCATTTAGGGCCAACTGCAGGAATTGTCACAAAATTTGTTCCCTTATATATTGAAAAGGTCAAATTTTAAAATTGGTTTAACAAGATGTAGGTTATATATAAAACTTGAACCAGGGTAATTTTACGAGTGAAACACGGTAATGGGTAAAATGCAGTTCTCACATTGGCTTGTAATGAAAAAACACACGACTCTTTAAGGTTTTATCTAACAAGGAATAAAGACGCGCCAGGAAATGCAATATCAATACAATCAAAGTTGTCACGGTGTTGGTTGTGTCACGATGGGTTTATATTTGATCAAAATACGTTATCAGAATGTGAATCTCGGCGAAACTCCCACAGGTCCGCCCTCGTCAGCAGGTCTACCAGGAGGAATCCTCTCTGATCAGTTTCACGAGAACAGATATAAATCAGAACATCAAAAATGATGTGATAGCATTTCGTTGTATATACTGTGGTAATTAATCCATTGTTTGAGATAGAATTTGTGATACGTTTCTTTGGTGCGCGAGCTGAAGCTAATAACTGTAATCATGATGTGTTTGGAATACACCCACATGCTTGCCCATATAAGATCAAATCTGCATTTTTACAAAAATGGTAAAATAAATGTACAACATTTGATGTGGGAGCCTACCTAGTTAGAAGAAGCTACTTGACATGCTTACACTACACAGATATAAAATTCATACAATCTATACAATTATGAGAATTTTGCAGGAGCTGTCTTATCAGGCACTAAATATCTATGACTATGTCACCTGGCTGCTGTCTCCCTGTGTGTTTATGCTGGTGTGTGTGCAGGAGATATTTTGTGTTCTGATTTGCAGAGGGACCATACTTTCAACAGTATATGTATTCTATAGTGCCAACCCACTTGATTGCTATAGTACCAGTACGGACACTGCAATACCCACCCCAGACCATTTTATAATCCAGCTGGCCGTTTTTAGATAACTTTCTTTGCATATTCTATATAATTTACAGCTAAGGGACTGAACCCTGGCCGTCTCCTTAAGATTAAGCAATCCAGGGTTTTTACTGTATATGGGTATCGTCCCTGATGAAGTTTAGGCATTTTTCAATATCATAATGCTCTTATTCCATTCTTCTCTTTAAAAAATAAAATGTGTATTGGAATCATTTATTGTTAAGTTTGTTATGACAATTGTTTTTGTATTTGCTCTTGATGATGCCTCTTTATGTCTACCTTTCCCGTGTAGTCTTTTTTAAAATCTGACCGTAGCCCATATATTCTGTTTTTTTGAAAGTCAAATGTATTTTTTCTGAGTTTACATGCAAAAATGTAAAACCGAAAACAAACCCCCGTAAATGACCTAGGCTGTTGATATGTACTATCAACCAAAACAGCTATGTTGTTATTAAGGTCATATTTCTATTTTATCATTTGAAGGTCATTCGTTGTAAAGTTTTTATGTTGTTACTACGTGATCGTACATTAACCTGTCTACTGATGAGATATGGATTTCTGGCATGTAGTGTCACCAGTACTGGTAGATGATCTATGTATACAGTTATTGTCTATAACAGACATTTACTGCTTCAACCGGCGCTGTAATATTCAAATCTACACAAAATTTCTCATATACTAATACTAAAAAGGTAAGCAATAAAATGTTCACGTTAATGAATATTATATAAGGTGATCTATCACGATTACCATATTTCTACAAATAAGTGCCCCATTTCCTACCTCCTCCTCCTCCCCTTTCTTGTCCCAAGCAACCTATCCTTTCACCATGGGCCATTTCACCATAATGTATAGACACACTTGGAAAAAGTGTTTATTCTGGCTATATTTTGAAGATTCTGTGGTCATTCTGATATTTCCACATTGTTAAGTGCCCAGGGTAACTGTTAGGATGAATACAGTTGTATTCCTTCCAATGAATGCCTAGTGTTGTCAAACAAACACCTTGCAATATACGCCCTGGAAACATATTATCAAAGTGTATTGATCTAGTTTTGTTGCGAAGAGTTTATTGTGTAGAATTGTACAGTGTTCAGATGAAAAATGAATCCGTTATGTTGAACTTCATTGGAAAACAGGCCATTCTTACAGAATTGATAAAACCTGCAGGAACTCTCACATTCCTTTATATTTTATTGTGATTAATTTCATGTACATTGAATGAAGAGTCTTTAAGAGTTGTTGTTACATGGAAAGTCAAAGAAATCATAATAATTTTCAGCATCATATTTCTATCTATTTTTATATGCCCGTCAAATTTGACGGAAGTATTATGGTATGGGGACGGATCCGTCCGTCTGTCTGTCCGTCCGGCGTAAACTTTTGTTTGTCCAGCAATCTCCTCCTACATTTTTCGACCGTTCTCTTCGAAACTTGGTACACAATATAATCAAGATATGTTGTTGTGTCTCCCTATATATACACCTTGTGGCCTGCCTGCCCCTCCATCCCTGCCTGTCCCTTCCCATCCCCTCTGGCTGTCTTTTCAGTAGACATTACAGATGCACCTTGTGGCCTTTACATGATAAAAGAGAAGCCATTCACAATGTGACCCAAAATCATGAATAACAATCTACCCCAAACACAGCCTGAGGGGAGGGGAAGGGACTGGGAGGGATGGAGGGGCAGGCAAGCCACAAGGTGTATATGAAATGTCTACCCTACCCCAAACACAGCCTGAGGGGAGGGGAAGGGACCGGGAGGGATGGAGGGGCAGGCAGGCCACAAGGTGTATATGTAATGTCTACCCCAAACACAGCCTGAGGGGAGGGGACGGGACCGAGAGGGATGGAGGGGCAGGCAGGCCACAAGGTGTATATGTAATGTCTACCCCAAACACAGTCTGAGGGGAGGGGAAGGGACTGGGAGGGATGGAGGGGCAGGCAGGCCACAAGGTATATATGTAATGTCCACCCCAAACATAGCCTGAGGGGAGGGGAAGGGACCGGGAGGGATGGAGGGGCAGGCAGGCCACAAGGTATATATGTAATGTCCACCCCAAACATAGCCTGAGGGGAGGGGAAGGGACCGGGAGGGATGGAGGGGCAGGCAGGCCCAAAGGTGTATATGAAATGTCCACCAAAAACACAGCCTGAGGGGAGGGGAAGCGACCGGGTGGGATGGAGGGGCAGGCAGGCCACAAGGTGTATATGTAATGTCTCCCCCAAACACAGCCTGAGGGGAGGGGACGGGACCGAGAGGGATGGAGGGGCAGGCAGGCCACAAGGGGTATATGTAATGTCCACCACAAACACAGCCTGAGGGGAGGGGAAGGGACCGAGAGGGATGGAGGAACAGGCAGGCCACAATGTATATGTAATGTATACCCCAAACACAGCCTGAGGGGAGGGGAAGCGACCGGGAGGGATGGAGGGGCAGGCAGGCCACAAGGTGTATATGTAATGTCCACCCCAAACACAGCCTGAGGGGAGGGGAAGCGACCGGGAGGGATGGAGGGGCAGGCAGGCCCCAAGGTGGATATGAAATGTCTACTCCAAACACAGCCTGAGGGGAGGGGAAGGGACTGGGAGGAATGGAGGGGCAGGCAGGCAGGCCACAAGGTGTATATGTAATGTCCACCCCAAACACAGCCTGAGGGGAGGGGAAGGGACAGGGAGGGATGGAGGGGCAGGCAGGCCACAAGGTGTATATGTAATGTCTACCACAAACACAGCCTGAGGGGAGGGGAAGGGACCGAGAGGGATGGAGGGACAGGCAGGCCACAAGGTGTATATGTAATGTCTACCCCAAACACAGTCTGATGGAGGGGAAGGGACCGGGAGGGATGGAGGGGCAGGCAGGCCACAAGGTGTATATGAAATGTCTACCACAAACACAGTCTGATGGAGGGGAAGGGACCGGGAGGGATGGAGGGACAGGCAGGCCACAAGGTGTATATGTAATGTCTACCCCAAACACAGTCTGATGGAGGGGAAGGGACCGGGAGGGATGGAGGGGCAGGCAGGCCACAAGGTGTATATGAAATGTCTACCACAAACACAGTCTGATGGAGGGGAAGGGACCGGGAGGGATGGAGGGACAGGCAGGCCACAAGGTGTATATGTATTGTCTACCCCAAACACAGTCTGATGGAGGGGAGGGGACCGGGAGGGATGGAGGGACAGGCAGGGCAAAAGGTGTATATGTAATGTCCACCACAAACACAGCCTGAGGGGAGGGGATGGGACCGGGAGGGATGGAAGGACAGGCAGGCCACAAGGTGTATATGTAATGTCCACCACAAACACAGCCTGGGGGGAGGGGACGGGATAGGAAGGTATAGGAATGTAGGAGGAAGGAGCTAAGAGGAGTGGACGGGAACGGAGAGCAGGGTTGAGGAGCCTTGGGTTCAACTCCCTTAACACCATATTTGCTTTCATGTAGGTTTCTTTCATTTACCTCCCAAAAATTCATGAATTGGCTGGAAAAAAAATAAATTAACGTAATATATAAACAGGACAACCCTCAAGTGCGATAAAAATTATTGACAGAACATAACCAGAATGTTCCATGAGGCCATTGTTACTTGTGATGACAATGGTCAGGTTACCCTGCAGTGAATGCATTTCTTTTAAGAAGAGATCAATATAAAAAACCTGTTATGATTAGTAATTTGGATGGAATTGATTAATCATAGAAAATTGTATTTCCCAGAATACAAAAATTAATCCATTTCCTTCTTAATTTAACTTGGAGATTCCTAAGCCAATTGGTGTTCAAGGTTGTTTAAATGAGGACCACAACCCCCGGGGGACAAGATAGGAGACCTTTTTCAGGACATCATGGCATTTCAACTTTTAAATTCTTCATCTCTTTGATTTAGAAATGCTAGTATGTCCATCTGTCTCTGTCTATGGACAGGGTTTGTCTACACTGCTAATTCTGATGTTCTGTTTAGATTTCTGTGATACAATTTACACTTTCAGCAATCTGTGTGTCATTTAGACCTCTGTGTGTCAGTACTATTAGTAGGTTTGTTATAGAGTGAGTAGCCCCTGATAAGACAAATGTTTGCAGTAGGTTTTAGTACTTGTTCTTTGCTTGCACATACATATTTGTCTTAATTCAAGTAATAAACAGGTTATCTGTTTCATTGTGTGAAGTTATGTATAAATGCAATTGAGTAAATAGGCACAAAGGCCAGTCATTGCTGGCTTTAACAAGTCGTTTCCAAAACGCTTGTAGGACTAGATATGTTCATGCTGATATTAGGTAAAGACTTGATTGTCTGAAAAAACATGCATAATGATATAATTTGATGAATATCGTATTTCAAATTCCAACATTTTTTGCCTGAAGTAAGTTTCTTTTCTGCTGTAGATTTCACAGAATTGTCATCAAATCAGCTGTTTATAACAAATTCATTAAAACAATGATGTAAAAGTTAGGTTTCTACAAGTTTGTCAGTTTGATCTGGAATTCGGCTAATTGATCATATTTTTGATTGATTGATTCGTGGTTTGACTATGATATAAAACCTTTCAGGCCTGAGTTGATTAAATGAACAATTTTAGTCATAATTGTACCATAAACTGCATTAAATAAAATTTCAACATAATAGCAAGGTATTCAAAACCATACATTCCTATAACATTATGTCCATTTTGGTGAATGTGACTCTTATCTCATCCCCCTCAGTCTATAAGATTGATCGACGATCCTTCATCAATTATTTGAGAAATGGCGATGATAGATTATAAATTTGGAAGCGATTCCCACCTCGATCGAAACACCTACATTTATAATAGATAAAGGTATTGTTGCTGATTACAATGGATCACATGATATGTCAAAATTGAATTTTATTTTTCCGTTACGTAATCAGTTGCTAGTCATAGCTAATTACAGCCTATGAACTTTTCTTGTTTAAAATGATATGTCTCCTTCTGTTTCCGTGTAAGGAACTGTTTATTGCCCTTTTATTACAGAAATGTGAACATCTGTTTCACCTTGATCAATCATATTTCCCTCACATAAGGGTAATTACTGTATAATGATCTCACCCAGTAACATTCTCTGTAGCTATATTATCGAATTTGTAGCAGTTGGATTCCACATCAATAAATATATTTTGATATTTCATTTCTAGCTAACCTGCATCGATAACATAAAAAGCACATATCACATTGAGCACTTTTGTATTTCTAGCCAAGAACTTATTTTGTCAAAAGCAATGCCCTTGAGCTGATGGTTCGACACAAATTTATAGGATATCCCTGTATCACTGCCAAAAATTATAGCTTTGCACTAGAAACCATTTGTCAATGAATTTGCCAAATTCCACTTGACAAATTGTCAACGAATTTGCCAGCATCACTATAAAGCTTTGAAAAATGCTTTCTGAAAAGAAAACGATACCTTCCAAGAATTTTATGAAAAAAATGATGAAGATGAAATAAAGAAATATAATCAACAACAACTGTGTTCTGTGTATAAAAGATTGTCGCAGCTAGACCAGGATTGGAACCCTGGACTTAAGATTGTAACCCTGTCAATGAGACTTACTGACTAATCATGAGTTACCTGGGGCCTGTTCAATTATGGGGAACAATCGGTTTGTCCGTTTTTAAATGTAACAATTTCAAGTAAAAATCCTGGTGGACCTGCAAATATTTATGCAGGCCTTGCCAGGCTTTGTGAAGGCTCGCCTGAAAGCAGCATCAGATTACTAGGTCCGACCAGTTCAACCGTTTAAACGAAAACGTCCCTGGCCAAGGGAAGTTTCCTGGCCCAACTTTGCTACAGTTACATCGAAAATGAAACTAAGGGGAGGTTACTGTATGTATATAAAAAAACTAGAATGCGGTGAGACATGGATCCTTAAGGTTATACACTTTTATACTTGTTTGATGGATCGGAACAAAATGATGATAATCAGATGAGGACCAGTGTATGATCCTACTTTGTCACACTTTGTCTCAGTCTAGAAATTAATACATTTCCAGACATAATTGTAAAGACCAGGGCCCGTATTCCTGAAACCGTTCACATGCTCAAGCATGGATTTTGTGCTCAAGCTTAATTTCTTGTTCTGGTTATAAATAAATGATAAAACCTTAGTTTGTCAAAGATAGGGAAAAAACTAAAAAAAAACTACTTACAGCCAGATACTGTTTTCAATGTTTACATTTGACTTTTTGATTGTTTGACATAATTTAACTGAGTTAGAAGAAAGTTGATTCAAGCACATATAATCCATGCTTGAGCATGAGAATGGTTTCATGGATACGGGCCCTGGACTGGTTAGTAGCAGCTTTCCGGAAGGATTGGTGGAATTATTTCTATTTAAGGTAAATCATTTACAGTTTTTAGCTCAGCGTCGTCAGAGAGCGGCTCCAATGCTTTTTGTTTGTCCTTGGTCAGCCATTGACCAGCCATTGTCTGCCATTGATCTGCCATTGTCTGCCATTGACCAGCCATTGTCTGCCATTGATCTGCCATTGATCTGCCATTGATCAGCCATTGATCTGCCATTGATCTGCCATTGATCAGCCATTGATCTGCCATTGACCAGCCATTGTCTGCCATTCAGTCAATCAGTCTGAACAAGTTTTGATGCTGCATTTTCTCAGAATCGTACTTCAAGGGTCAGGATAGAAGTTTGTTTGCAGAATTCTCTTGGTCCATAGTTGTGCATGCTTCAAATATGGCTGATTGCGAGGACGTCATGGATTTTGTTTGGATATTGCACACAAAGTATGATACTGCCAATTCTCAGACATTGCTGAAGAAATCATGAGAAAACGCAGTATAAACCATCCTTAGACTCTAGTTCCAGCTTTGAGTCCGGCCAATACAGAGTGTTTTTTTTCTTCCTGTCTGCTCTTTCTTGTTGGAGGTGTTTCGGTAGGCACCTGTCCTCATAAGACCTTACCTGTCGGAGGTGTTTCGGTAGGCACCTGTCCTCAAAAGACCTTACCTGTCGGAGGTGTCTCGGTAGGCACCTGTCCTCAAAAGACCTTACATGTCGGAGGTGTCTCGGTAGGCACCTGTCCTCTTAAGACCTTACCTGTCGGAGGTGTCTCGGTAGGCACCTGTCCTCATAAGACCTTACCTGCCGGAGGTGTCTCGGTAGGCACCCATCCTCATAAGACCTTACCTGTTGGAGGTGTCTCGGTAGGCACCTGTCCTCATAAGACCTTACCTGTTGGAGGTGTCTCGGTAGGCACCTGTCCTCATAAGACCTTACCTGTTGGAGGTGTTTCGGTAGGCACCTGTCCTCATAAGACCTTACCTGTTGGAGGTGTCTCTGTAGGCACCTGTCCTCATAAGACCTTACCTGTTGGAGGTGTCTCGGTAGGCACCTGTCCTCATAAGACCTTACCTGTCGGAGGTGTCTTGATAGGCACCTGTCCTCATTAAGTAAGACCTTACCTGTCGGAGGTGTCTCAGTAGGCACCTGTCCTCATAATGTGGCAATGATGTTAAACCCAACACAAACAAACTAACATAGAAAAACAAAATTATGGCCATCAGGTCATTTTTGATTTGGTCTAAATAATGCATGTGAAGAGTTGTTAATAATATTTGGAAAGTACTAAATGGAACATGATGAAATTTGGTGTGCATGTTCTGTCTATATCTGGGCATGCTCCATTGCAAGATGGGTTAGGAAATAAGTATAGAAGATATTCTCTTTAATGATCGTGTTGTACCTCAATTTGAATGATCATTTTCGTCCCTGTGAATCATGTGCTTTTTCTAGAAAGGGACTTTGAAATGCAACAAAAATTTAAAATAAAATAAAACAAAAATACCAGCAACATTCCATGATGCTTCCTTTTTTTTTTTTTTCAAATTTGCCAGCAAGGATAAAAAGTCACTTTGCGACATTCAGCATGCTGTCAATTTTTTTCTAAAAACAAGAGATGAAGAAATTAACCAAAAAGCTGAAGAAAATGCATGTTCTGACAAGAATATTTCCCTGGTATGTTGTTTAAACATGCAACTGGGATGATATGGTGGCTGGGATATTGATCTGGTTAAGGAGACAGTGGTAATAGAGAGGTTCATATTGGTGTGAATAATGGCAGTATTAAGTGTAATTTAAGATGGGTTGATCCTGATCAGGTGATTAGGACCCATTAGGTACTTCCTCAGTGGAACAAATAGACGGACAAGGTTTAGCCCGTAAAGTGGCCAACTTTGGTAATAACTCATCAGTTGTGAATCGTCGCCTGGCTCTATCTGAACGAGTAACAGGAAATAAAGTGACAGGGAGAAGAATATTGTACACTTTGTTTACATTAAGATGAGGATTCATTAGCAAGCTCTGTTTGACTGTGATTTGTAGAGCATTTAATGTTTTGAGTGGCATGCAGTGCACTATCATACACTCAAGTTTGAATTCCCGGAGGCAAATAACGTCTTCTAAACAGGGTCCAGAGATATTTTTTTGAGTTTTGTTTCTCAAAAGAAAATTATTAACAGTTAAGGATTCATGCTGCCTGATATTTACAAGAAATTGTCACCGTTCTTCTAAAGAAGATGATAAATGTTTAAGGAGACATGCTACCTGTTAGAAACAGGAAGTTGGTACTGTCCTTCTAAAGAAGATTGTAGACATGTTAAGGCGACATGCTACCTGTTAAAAACAGGAAAGTTGTCACAGTTCTTTTAAAGAAGATGATAAATGTTTAAGGAGACATGCTACCTGTTAGATACAGGAAGTTGTCACTGTCCTTCGAAAGAAGATTGTAAACAGTTAAGGAGACATGCTACCTGTAAGATACAGGAAGTTGTCACTGTCTTTCTAAAGAAGATTGTAAACAGTTAAGGAGACATGCTACCTGTTAAATACAGGAAGTTGTCACTGTCCTTCTAAAGAAGATTGTAAACAGTTAAGGAGACATGCTACCTATTAGATACAGGAAGTTGTCACTGTCCTTCGAAAGAAGATTGTAGACAGTTAAGGAGACATGTTACCTGTTAGATACAGGAAGTTTACACTCCTTCTAAAGAAGAGTGTAAACAGTTAAGGCGACATGTTACCTGTTGGATACAGGAAGTTGTCACTGTCCTTCTAAAGAAGATTGTAAACAGTTAAGGCGACATGCTACCTGTTAAATACAGGAAGTTGTTGCTGTCCTTAAAAGTAAAGGTCAAAGGTCAAGGTCATCAGGTTCAAAGGTCAAGGTCAAATTTTACATATTTTCACTGATAAACATTTTGTTATGACGTTATGAAGCAAAGTTGATCAGAATTGAACAAGGAGTCAACTGACGAAAGGTCAATGTCATCGGGTTAGGGGTCAAGGTCAAATTTTGAAGCTTTTCACTGGTGAACATTTCGCTATGACAATATGAAGCAAAGTTGTTTGGAATTAAACAAAGAGACACATTGAGGTAAAAAGTTGAGGTCAAAGGTCGAAGTCAAAGGTCAAGGTCATTAAATTCAAAAGTCAAGGTCAAATTTTGCATCTTTTCATTGATGAACATTTTGTGATGACATGATGAAGCAAAATTGATCAGAATTAAACAAGGAGTCAACTGACCAAAGGTCAGAGTCATTGGGTCAAAGGTCAAGGTTAAATTTTGTATTTATTCACTGGTGAACATTTCGCTATGACATTTTGAAGCAATGTTGCTCAGAATTAAACAAGGAGTCAATTGATCAAAGGTCGAGGTCACTGGGTCAAAGGTGAAGATTAAATTTTGTACCTTTTCCCTGATGAACATTTTGTTATGACAATATGAAGCAATGTTGTTCAGAACTTAACACAGAGTCAACTGACCTTAGGTCCAGGTTACAGGGTCGGTTAATTTTTGTATTTTTCACTGATAAACATTTTGTTATGATATTAAGAAGCAAAGTTGGTTGGAATTAAAGAATAAGTCAACTGACTAAAGATCAGGGACACTAGATTAATAGTCAAGGTCATTTGGGTCCAAAGGTCAAAGACAAAGTGGATCTCTGACTTTGACCCTGGCTCTTGATGGAGGAGGTATATAAGGTAAAATAAAACAAATCAAAGCTAACAAATGAGTATTGTACCGGTATTTACATTTCTGTTAGCCCGGCAAATATGGAAGGGGAAGGAAACAAGACTCACATCATAGTACATGTAAAATGTATATTTTGCTTCCTTGCGATTCGTTTTGAAGTCAAAATGTCAAATGTCAAGCTCAGCTACATGGGCAGATTGCTTCTTGATGATTATGGGGGATATATTGCCACAAGACGGGGCCCTTACTGACCTGTCAGTGTTCTAGTTGTTTGGGGGTTTAAACAAAGTTACGAAACAATTGTACACGAATAATATTAAGATTAATTTCAACTTTATCCAAATGCAGCATGCTTGGTGTGACATGTTAACATTCCAAAACCATATAAACTAATTTTCCAATTTCCATTGCTGACCTGATGCTCACTTTATTAACATTTTTTCTGCCGTTATATAAAATCATTATAAATGTACTAAACTTCTAGGAGTACATATATAACAACTATTGTACATACAGCGTAGCCGAAATCGACAACATCAATTTTGTGGACAACTTGTACAGTACATTTTATACCTTTGTGTGCATACGCTTCACTGGTCATTTGTCTGATGAAGGTGACAGTGCACATATCGTACTAGTCATCGAAATGTCACATAGAAAATGTTATTGGTTGTGTAAAAAAAAGAACCTTCATAATTCTAGGAGTACAATTTATTTACAAATTTACAAATCCATTGCAATATAAAAACTGCTTTCAATACCCACCCCTAGATACAAGATATATTTTTGGTAGAAA
This sequence comes from Mizuhopecten yessoensis, assembly GCF_002113885.1. Lineage (NCBI taxonomy): Eukaryota > Metazoa > Mollusca > Bivalvia > Pectinida > Pectinidae > Mizuhopecten > Mizuhopecten yessoensis. The sequence continues at coordinate 153,174 of NW_018408572.1, forward strand.
TCAACAGCTATATCGACATATCTAAATCACAGCCCAGACAACATGTCCTGTCAATAAACCCCAAATACTTATTACCTATGCTAGTTATTGGATTTTGCTTTTAATGAAGCTGGCCCTTCGGTTTCTATGTCAGATGACAGTGGTGTCAATTTTATATTGGTTGATATAAGGTGACAGGGTTTCCTATCAGGCCAGAGGCAGTCGACATCACCAACAGTTGGCTCTATCACAAGTGCTGAAAAGTCAAGCGCCAGGAGCACAATTCTTCTTGCAGGAGACAGCTTTTCTACTATAGAAAAAGACGAAATCTGTCTACTTTTTTTCATCAAATAAATATAACAAGTGCTGAAAAGTCAAGCGCCAGGAGCACAATTCTTCTTGCAGGAGACAGCTTTTCTACTATAGAAAAAGACGAAATCTGTCTACTTCTTTTCATCAAATAAATATTACAAGTGCTGTAAAGTCGAGAATTATAGGACAATAACTTTCTCTTTTTAAGTTTTTCTTATATTTCCAACCAGTTATGGCATTTCAAAGTCAAATTTCGCACTGTCTGTAAATGGGACTCGTTTTTCTGACGTCACGAGTACACGTGACCATCTCGGCAAAACAATATAGTTCGTGGAAATACATAACACAAAATCAACAATTTAATTTCAACAATTTATTCAATATATTCCACCGTAAGGATATTCACCTTTTATACAACATAAATATAATTTTATTCGTTTGAATGGAATGAATTAGGATGAAATTGTTTTCTCCGATACCGGAGTGACATCACAGGGTGAGCAGTGTTTCGGGTGTATATATATACCTGTGGAGCTCATGCGGATGGTCATTCAGCGAGACCACGTACACGGGTACACACACCGGTATACACGTACACTGTTAGTTTCTGTTTTTTAGAAAATTTAAAGATATTATTCAAAGATTGAGTATAATTTGATTTTTGAAAGGGAGGACGCGAAGTAGATATTTGGGAAATGGTTATTTGTGATGTGTGGTTTTGTAGTTGGTGAAGGTGAGTTATTTTGTAATAAACTAACGCGCGTGGTCGAGCCCGTTGCACTTTATTAATGTTTTCGTCTTATTTGTTAAAGTGACGTATTAACGGAACGACGTTTTGGCCGGAGAACTACAGAAATTGTTGTGAGTTACATTGATCATCGGTCAAAACGACGTTGTTTGGTCAAGACGTCACGAACATGTCCTTCATATCACTACACCAATGGGAGTTATGATCTGATATCTTTCTATTTTGTTTGGTAAGGTTATATATAAAGTGGCAAATGCAGAGCAAATGGAAATATATAGGAACACGCCCTGTCTGTCCATCTATCCGGCTGTCGGGTTATAATGAACCTCGTAAGCAACTCCTCCTAAAAATAAATTGTTTAAATATTTTTTTTGTAAATTGACACAGTGAAAGTACATCATATGTGCATGACTTTTTTGATTCAAGTATTTTCGTTAGTGTTAAAGGGCCAATGAAACTTCACTTTCTGCTCCAGAAACCTTGTATTAAAGTGCAACATAAGTTGTGTATCAAAAGTTATTCACAATTTACCGCTGCATTTGTTGTCATCTAATTTTTATACGCCCGTTGAAGACGGGGACGTATTATGTTATCACGTGAGCGGGCGGGCAAACGATGTCCGCTCGATATCTCGAGTAATTATTAACGGATTAACTTCAAACTTCACAACAAGGTTAATTACCATGAAAGCTTGGACAAGTTCGATAACCGCCATTATCCGACCATAATTTATGGAGTTATGCCCCTTTATGGACTTGCCGAAACAGTGTCCGCTCGATATCTCGAGTAATTATTAACAGATTAACTTCAAACTTCACAACAAGGTTAATTACCATGAAACCTCGGACAAGTTCGATAACCGCCATTATCCGACCATAATTTATGGAGTTATGCCCCTTTATGGACTTGCCGAAACAGTGTCCGCTCGATATCTCGAGTAATTATTAACAGATTAACTTCAAACTTCACAACAAGGTTAATTACCATGAAAGCTTGGACAAGTTCGATAACCGCCATTATCCGACCATAATTTATGGAGTTATGCCCCTTTATGGACTTGCCGAAACAGTGTCCGCTCGATATCTCGAGTAATTATTAACAGATTAACTTCAAACTTCACAACAAGGTTAATTACCATGAAACCTCGGACAAGTTCGATAACCGCCATTATCCGACCATAATTTGTGGAGTTATGCCCCTTTATGGACTTGCCGAAACAGTGTCCGCTCGATATCTCAAGTAATTATTAACGGATTAACTTCAACCTTCACAACAGGGTTAATTACCATGAAAGATCGGACAAGTTTGATAACCGCCATTATCCGACCAAAATTTGTGGAGTTATGCTCCTTTATGGACTTGTCGGAACAGTGTCCGCTCGATATCTCAAGTAATTATTAACGGATTAACTTCAACCTTCACAACAGGGTTAATTACCATGAAAGATCGGACAAGTTTGATAACCGCCATTATCCGACCGTAATTACTGGAGGTATTACCCTTGGTTTTATTAATGCGATGCATGCGTTCCTTGATGTTGTATTGCACTCATTGATCTACCAGTTATGTTGAATGATTTCTCTTTTAATGTCAATTACTCACAAATACTTCATATATTTCAATCATACAAACAACTGTTCATTCAATGTGTGACGGGCGTATTATATACCGCTCGCGGTAACCTTGTTGAAGGACTAGATTTCTTATGTCAAGGGGAGTTTTTGTCTAGAATTTCTGAATAGCTTACCACGGACATGGTATAACTCATAGGTTCTTAGTGACTCACACATTTCTCATGACCTTAGCTTGTGATAGGACATTTAACCCTATACAAAAAACCATTTGTACATAAGTATGAGGTTATCAAAGTGATTTTTTCAAAAGGGGGAAACTGGGAGATGAAAATCTTCAAAAGAGGTGGATGGGGAGAGGAAAATTAAATCTTCAAAGGGTGAGATAGGGAGAAATTCTTCATAGGACAGAGATTAAAAGGAACAAAGGTCCCAAAACTTCTGATGGAGGGAGATACTTGACGTCTGTAATAGAAGTGTCTCGCCAACTCAAAGAAATATTTGTCTGGTACATGATAGCTGTGATAGTCATTTTCTCCGAACCTCCTTCTGTAGACTACTGTTTCTCTGTAACAGCAAATCACAAACACATAACAGAAAAAGAATAGAATTTCTGTCTATTGTGGATCAAAAATCTTTAATTGGAATATAAACAAATCACTTCACTGATTGACTGTCTGTGAGAAGCATGAATACCAGTCTAACCAATCAACAGAGAGCTAAAATCTGTCGTAAACAATGTTGTGACAGACGATTGGATTAAGCCCAACACCGAAAAAAGACAGTAATGATGCTGTTTTCCTCGTTTGACAAACTTTTGGCATTCTGTTAATCAAAATCCCTCCGTATGGCTGGAAATTCAATTTTGTATTTTCCACCATTGAAGAATCTCATTTTCCCGGTAACAAGTAATTTTTTATTTGTTATTCCTGGGGTGTTTACTGTATTAACAAAATGCTCTGTATTGTGATATTACCGAAAATTTAATGGTGTAGCTTTAAATGCAGTCCGATATTTGATTGTTTCAAGAATTGTGTGACAATTAGCTTTTTGATAATCAAACCTGTCTGTATGGGTAGAAACCATCCTCGATATCCATGTATAAATGTTTGTGCCTTCAATTTTGCTATGACATATTCTAGGGGTGCAGAGAGCGAAAGTGAGCATAACTCCTAGATATCGAGGATGGGGTAGAAACATGGTGGGTATAGTCAAGTGTTGTAGTGGATAGTGCACTGTAACCTTTCACCAAGGCGACTGGGGTTTGATGTCCCAATCGGACATGAATCAAGGTTTACTTCTGCATTAAGACCCCCTCTGCCCTTCAATCTTGAGCCAACTACAGAGTGATATATATTAAATTGGAATTATTTGTTTTCCAATTGTTGTAAAATTTGGCATATTTTATATTTGAAAGAATACTGGGTTTTTTTCTCCATTTTTTTTTTACAAAACTTATTGTTTAAAGATGTTAGAAGATTTGTAATCATAAAAGAATTAATACTATAGCCATTATACTCTTCATTATCACTTTCAAATTTTGTATGATTTTGATATTGTATTTATAGCAAGCATTCACCATGAGGCATACACACTGTACTGTTCTGTTCGGTTAATATACAGCTGTGAGCAAATGTTTGTGGGTAGACAAAGTAATTGAGCTGTAAGAACTAGGTTATCATTTGCTCGGGGGAGATGTAATTGATGACGTTTGATTGGTTGAGGAATGCTAGATTAATGGAGCTGTTGTGAAAATCAAATTTGAATATTCATAATTTCATTTGTATTGATGTACTGCAGCAAAAACCCGTTGATATCAATTCATACTGGAATGTTACGTGACGTTTCATATCAAAATTTCCGCTAATTTGATATTTAGATTTTGGTTACAGATATCAAGGGGGTACTTGCAATGCCTGAGGACATAAGGCGGAAAATAAAATCTTTGTCATCCATTTGAGATTTTAACCTACAGAAAGGTTTATGTAGTTGTAAATAGAACATTACTGGATTACTTCCCCTTGTCCAAATTCTCAATATGCAAAACATCTTGTTTTGATTTAATAGGGGCACCAGGTGAGTGGGTGGCCTTCACTTCAACACGTTTATCCTCAAACAACATTCGTCATGTTTTGACTATTTTCCAACTTTATCCAATTCCTGGCTTGAAGGTCATGAAGCAGTTTGTCAATCTAAAAAGTTAAATTTATCACCCGTATTAGCTAATACCGTTCCATCACAGTTTTGTTTTTGTTCAATATTAATTCATTTACAGTGACATTTTGATGGCAAAAGTTGTCTTACTCGACCAACTAAAGTGTTCTAGAAATTATAAAACCTGTCAAAAAAAATTAAAGTAAAGAATTGTTAATTTTAAGCATTTTGTATATAATTTCAAGATCTCTTAGAATGCCAATATGCACCCTTGAATACGGACTATCAGTGAAGTTTTTAAATTAATTGCTTGTCACTTATTCTTGAATCAATGATATATTGTTTGTTACTTTGCCTTCAAAGTTTATGGGAGATCAGGACTAGTATAGGGAAATTTCTTTCATCTGTTGGTCTGTTTGTTTGTCCTGTCTTTGGTTTCTACAAGATAACTTACTGATAATACCATGTGATTGTTGAATAAACTTCTTAAGCATGAACGATATACAACTATTAAGCTAATAAGGCTGAGACCAGAATTAGGCAATATTTGCACATGATTAATAGGCATGATCACTCTGATTGATCAATGTTTTTTGCACAATACATACACTTATCAAACATAACTGGATTCTCTTAAATTATTTGTGGTGTACAATCATGCAGTGGGATAATGCAGGCCAGATATATAAACTTTATTTATTTTACAACAATGATCAAGTTGNCCCATGTGGTCGGGCAGGTGACCCCATACCTTTTCACGTCCGATCAGGGGAATCGAACCCCCGGCCGCCTTGGGGAAAGGCAAGTGCCCTATCCACTGCACCACCTGACCACTCGACCATGGCCAACCGGCCAGATCTTTGCAGATGTCTCAAATCTGGCACGTAGCATTCTATTACATTGTAATGCTGACAATTTAAGCAATGTAGCAATAGGGATTTTATTCCAGTTTAGAAATTGTCCGACTCTGATGGAGTAAAGTTATCTAGAAAAGTTTTGTACTGTGGTGGCAGGAAACATTGGTAAATGGGCTAGAGATTTATTTAGACTCGTCAGGAACCATTGGTAAATGGGCTAGAGATTCATGTAGACTCGTCAGGAAACATTGGTAAATGGGCTAGAGATTCATTTAGACTCGTCAGGAAACATTGGTAAATGGGCTAGAGATTCATTTAGACTCGTCAGGAAACATTGGTAAATGGGCTAGAGATTCATTTAGACTCGTCAGGAAACATTGGTAAATGGGCTAGAGATTCATTTAGACTCGTCAGGAAACATTGGTAAATGGGCTAGAGATTCATTTAGACTCGTCAGGAAACATTGGTAAATGGGCTAGAGATTCATTTAGACTCGTCAGGAAACATTGGTAAATGGGCTAGAGATTCATTTAGACTCGTCAGGAAACATTGGTAAATGGGCTAGAGATTCATTTAGACTCGTCAGGAAACATTGGTAAATGGGCTAGAGATTCATTTAGACTCGTCAGGAAACATTGGTAAATGGGCTAGAGATTCATTTAGACTCGTCAGGAAACATTGGTAAATGGGCTAGAGATTCATTTAGACTCGTCAGGAAACATTGGTAAATGGGCTAGAGATTCATTTAGACTCGTCAGGAAACATTGGTAAATGGGCTAGAGATTCATTTAGACTCGTCAGGAAACATTGGTAAATGGGCTAGAGATTCATTTAGACTCGTCAGGAAACATTGGTAAATGGGCTAGAGATTCATTTAGACTCGTCAGGAAACATTGGTAAATGGGCTAGAGATTCATTTAGACTCGTCAGGAAACATTGGTAAATGGGCTAGAGATTCATTTAGACTCGTCAGGAAACATTGGTAAATGGGCTAGAGATTCATTTAGACTCGTCAGGAAACATTGGTAAATGGGCTAGAGATTCATTTAGACTCGTCAGGAAACATTGGTAAATGGGCTAGAGATTCATTTAGACTCGTCAGGAAACATTGGTAAATGGGCTAGAGATTCATTTAGACTCGTCAGGAAACATTGGTAAATGGGCTAGAGATTCATTTAGACTCGTCAGGAAACATTGGTAAATGGGCTAGAGATTCATTTAGACTCGTCAGGAAACATTGGTAAATGGGCTAGAGATTCATTTAGACTCGTCAGGAAACATTGGTAAATGGGCTAGAGATTCATTTAGACTCGTCAGGAAACATTGGTAAATGGGCTAGAGATTCATTTAGACTCGTCAGGAAACATTGGTAAATGGGCTAGAGATTCATTTAGACTCGTCAGGAAACATTGGTAAATGGGCTAGAGATTCATTTAGACTCGTCAGGAAACATTGGTAAATGGGCTAGAGATTCATTTAGACTTGTCAGGAAACATTGGTAAATGGGCTAGAGATTCATTTAGACTTGTCAGGAAACATTGGTAAATGGGCTAGAGATTCATTTAGACTCGTCAGGAAACATTGGTAAATGGGCTAGAGATTCATTTAGACTCGTCAGGAAACATTGGTAAATGGGCTAGAGATTCATTTAGACTCGTCAGGAACCATTGGTAAATGGGCTAGAGATTCATTTAGACTCATCTCCAAGAAACAAGCATTATGTTACTGTCAATGAAGGAAACTAGGGGAGAGTATTGTAATCTGAGAGTAGCAGATTACCCGTAATAAATGAAAAGATACTAATTGCATTAGCCTATTCACAGCAACAGTTGTTCACTGGCTAATGCAGTCAGTATACCATTGTTGAACATGGATATTGATTGAGAACCAAAGGTCTGCTGTCTCATCTCGCTATAAGCTCTGACTGTGTTTATTCTGGGACAACTTTTGTGGGATTTCTTGAAGGTTTTCTTCAGTAAACCTGAAAATGAAACCGTCAACTGTCGGATACAGCAATACCTGTGAGTGTGGTAGATCTCCCATTCACTTGTTTATGCAGGAAGTTAAGTTAGCGCACCATGTTAAATATTTCGCAAGCCCGATGTAGTTTACACGCCAATAAACGTCAAAAATATGACAACCAATCCTTATATTTATATTCCAAACCAACAATATTAGTTGTGCAATGTTGCGAGTATTGTTAATTGCTGTTTTAAAACTCTTATACACACCGACTGGGTCAGCGGTAAATTGTTCGGAACAGCCGGGTAGTTTCGCATTCCACAGTCGTTGTCAAGGGCAACCAGGCCGACAAAAACAATAAACAAGAAAGTTCCAAAGTAAACACATCAATTTATTAATAGATTTTTTTTAATTTAAATGCATATATGTCAATTACCAATTTGTATACTAACATGTGACCATTTTAATATATGTTGTGGTCATTTAGCGATTTAACTGTCATGCAATAACATTTTAAGACACAACACAGCGGAACATCGCCACTTGGCGGTAATTAGGCCAGTGTATCACTACACTGACCTAATCCCCGTTGTAGTTCATTGGAAAATATGTTACAATGGGACCAGTAGAGTTATCTAGGCCCTGTGCAGTGCAAATGTAAATATTATGTCCAAGTTCATTGTTTGTGTATTTATGGAACATGATGGAGATGTCTAAAGCCCCAAAGACCAGCTTCAGGAGAGAAGTATCTGTTGAGAAACGAGAAACAGTGTTTATTTTATGCCAATTTTTTACTGTTTTTGTGTCGCCTACGACGGATGTCGGAAAGACACATAGGCGTTGCTTTTCCGACGGCGACGGCGTCGTCAACAATGTTAAGGTTTTGCGTTTAGCTCTGTTTCTGACAAAGCTACACCAACAAAACCTTGATCATAGATGTAGCATGGGTAGTGGAGCCTACTGCACCAAAAACATTTCATTGATTTCTGCATGGTAAAAACCTCAAATTTCTGGACTCAGAAAAAACCTCAACGCTAACCCTTTCGTTGCTAAACCGGCAGAAACCGGCCGCAATCGTATAGTGCTAAACCGGCCGAAACCGGCCGTGTACAGCGTCCCTGCGTTGCTACCTAACCAAGCGGAAATAGGCGTCATTATCGTCAAGAGTTTATGTGACTATGATTGGCTGTTATTTCCGGTTTACAACCGAGTAAAAGTCTGCAGAAATTTCGGAGTAAAACAGAAGTTTTTACAGTTTTTCGGATGAAATTTCAATCTTCGTCAATGAAACATGGAGTCGTTGGATGAGTCTGACTTTGATGGTTTTGACAAGCACGATATCGATGAGGCAAACACAAGATTCATATCAAAACAACATGAACTTGAGCAGGCCTACAATGAATCTGACATTGATATTTCTGATGATTCTGACGATGATGAGGATGGTACCGGTACGGGCGATTCTGGCGATGATCAGGTAATTGAAAGTGAAAATGAAAATGGCGACGACCCATATTTAGGAAATTTGAATCGGAAATGGACTCGTAATTTGTCGGATATTGTTTTGCCGGATTTCACTGAAACATCTCCAATGTTTTACACGTTTTTTGCCACAAACTTTCTTTGAAACCGTAGCAGTTGAGACGAACAGATATGCAGACCAAAAAGGCCCGGATCCAAAATGGATACCGACGTCAGCATCTGAGGTACGTGCCTTCATTTCTGTGAATATCATGATGGGTGTACGCCGTCTTCCAAGAATAACCAACTATTGGAGTACTGATAAACGGTTCTCAGATCCATATATTAGCTCAATATTTCCAAAGAGCAGATTTATTCAGTTGAACAGATATATTCACCTGAGAGACACCAGTAACGTGCCAGGCAGGAATGATCCAGACTATGACCCTTTGTTCAAAGTGAGAACTATGATCGATCTAATACTTCCAAAGTTACAAGAAAACTACAAACCTAGACAGAAACTCTCTATAGATGAAGGGATGATTGGTTTTAAGGGTAGAGTTCATTTCAGGCAGTATATGCCTGCTAAACCTACCAAGTGGGGTATCAAAGTTTGGCAGATTTGTGAGGCAGATACTGCATACTGTTGCAAATTTGAGATATACACTGGAAAAAAACGTGGAGGGGAAAGGCATAATGGACTTGGATATGATGTTGTTTGGAGTTTATCAGAGTCATACCATAACCAAAACAGACATTTATACTATGATAGATTCTTTTCCTCTGTGACATTAGCTGAACACCTGGAACTTGTGGACACGTATGTGTGTGGAACAATAATGTCCAATAGGAAAGGTCTTCCAGATGATATCAAAAAGGCAAAACTGAAAAAACGGGGTGAACTTGTACAGATACAGAAAGGAAATCTTCTTGCTACAGTTTTCAAAGATAAAAGACAAATAACATTTCTTTCTACATCAGAGCAGCCAAACATGAACCAGGACCTGCATAAACCTCACGTCAACGTTTCTTACAACATGTACATGGGCGGTGTAGACAAGTTCGACCAAATGGCATCTTACTATCCAGTTGGAAGACCAGGAAACAAGTGGTGGCGGTATGTTATGTGGTACATTGTGAACTTAGCAATTGTAAATGCCTGGATCCTGTTTCAGAAAACGGAGAATAAGGAACCCCCACCTAAGAAATACTATGATCACCTGCAATTCCGCATGGATGTTGCTGATCAGCTGCTGGCAGGATTTACCTGTAGGAAACATCGAGCAGGCAGGAAGTCCAAAAATGAGGAAAATCGTCCTGTGCTTGGTGGTATCAACCATCACAAGCTAGTGAAGATCGAGGGACGAAAGAGGGTGTGTCGGGAATGTACCAAACAAGGACGTAAAACTCCAAAGGGACGTTCGGTGGAGACATCTTTCATGTGCCAATTCTGTGCCGTGCCCTTGTGCAGAGTTAGATGTTTTAATGATTATCATGAGACAAACTAATCGGTTTCGAAAGTTACTTGTGTGAAAAGTCTTGAAAAAGGAAAAAAAGCTTCAGAAACTTGTCAGTTTTGAATTTTGAAAATATTTACCTGTATCTCACCTGTGCTCGTTAACCTGTATCTCACCTGATGAGGAATATACTTGAAACTTACCTGACAATGTGGGGTTGCCAGTACATCATGGAAGTGCATATTTGGAGGATTTAGATACACTCAAAAGTTGTTTTATGTAGGTATAAAACTAAGAACTTTAGTTGAAGATTTGTGCTAATTTACCTGATCATTTTATTACCTTACCTGAACTTATCTGAGATATATAATTAGTAACAAATGTGTCATTTTGTTCTTGGAAGATCATAGTTTATTGCTGTAAGTAGAATATGAATAACAACAAACACTTTCATTCATTTTATATGCATTTAATAACATTTTCATTAAATTTTTACCTTTAATTAGCTTTTTCACCTGTATTTTTTACAGGTAAATGAGATAATATAGCAAATTTGAACATACGTTCATAATCAGTAGGTAATTTGCAAGTGAAGTGCCAAATTTCATAAAGATCCCATGGATATTACCAAAGATATTGACATTTGAATAAAATGATTGAAAAATCTTAAATTTTACTGAATTAATGTAATTTATACACATATATATACATTGTAACTAATGTGGCAATGAAAGGGTTAAAGTTTTGTGTTTAGTTCTTACATTTTAGGCTGTTTCAACGTTAAGGTTTTGCGTTTAGCTCTTACATTTTAGGCTGTTTCTGACAAAGTATAAATGCTAGAGCAACCAAACTTGGGTCATAGGTGTATCATGGGATTTATATATCTAAATGCATTACACTCTTTACTAGCATTTCAACGATTTCTGTATTTTTTTTGCTAAAAACCTCAAATTTCTGGACTTAGAAAAAAACTCAACGTTAAGGTTTTGCGTTTAGCTCTTGCATACCACAAATTTCTGGACTTAGAAAAAAACTCAACGTTAAGGTTTTGCGTTTAGCTCTTGCATATTAGGCTCTTTTTGACAAAGTATTAGAGCTAGACCAACCAAACCTCAATCATACATGTATCATGAGTGCCTGCTACTCTAAAAACATTTCATGGATTTCTGCACTTTTTCGGATAAAAACCAGAAATTTCTGGACTTTAAAAAAAATCAATGTTATGATTTTGCGTTTAGGTACATTTCCTTATGTACTATGTCAAATGCTTATTATATTGACAAAGCGGGACAGGCGACACATATAATTACGCGTAATTCTTGTTTGGATTGAAGAGTTGCAGGTTTTAGAAATGGGGAAAATGCTTTGTCGTTTTATAAAATTATTACTGATCCTATCAAAACATTTATTTTTATCTTAAAACCATTAAATGAATGCAATTCTTTTGTTAACCAAAGCCTTTAGCAGTTTTTTACGTTGTCTTAAAACCATGAAATGAATGCAATTCTTTTGTTAATCAAAGCCTTTAGCAGTTTTGATTAGGACTCTTTTTAGGGGAAAAACTGCGTAACAGAAACCCTCAAATGTATAGATATGTAGATATTCATGCTTTGAAAAAAGACACAAATTGAAATTCTTTTTACAACTTTTGAATACAGAGGTAGAAATATAACGTAATATTTCTAAAAATATTTCCTGTCTAAAATGAATAAAAGGAAGATTTCAGTTCAGACATAAATGTTCAATAAAATCTTGAATTCAAGGCACTGTTTGTGCAACTCAACATAAACTGAAATAGAATTTGTCAATAGGTTAAAGAAAAGGGACAAGGAATTGTTTGCAGACCCAGAGGGCCTTTTGTTTCACATGATATAGAAAATTAATTTAACAAATATTGATGATTGTAGTGAACCTAGGTCTTTTGTCTTCAGCCTATTTTAACTTAACTATATGCATTAAGTTTAAATATGTTACTAAAATCTTTAATGTAGTAAATATAACATTCCATAACTTTTAACTGGCTGATGTATGTTTTCTTGTTTTGTCTTTTCAGGTAAGTGTTGCTTCATTCTTACGAGGTTTCTGGTTGGTCGTCTGGCCTGGTGACTGGGCAGTTCTTCATAAGGTGACTTAATTTCCAGAATTGGATCATCATACTTTATATTTCTTCACAACAATAGATATAGTAGACTTTATCCTTGTCCCTTCCCTTTACTCCTTACTCCCTTGCCCATGCAACTCCACTCTTTCTGCCCTCTCCCAACATGCCCTTCCCCTGTCCCCCTTATTTGCCCACTTCACGACTACCCCCTCTCCCTCAACCATCCTGCCCTTCCCTAGTCCGAATTATTCTGACGTTTTATCGACTTTTTTCATATCGGTCTGTCGTCGATTAACGTCAGAACTCCAGCCCTCTATAAAATGCGGGAAATATGCGACCCGCGCCCGGAGCACACTTCAAACTGATATTTTAGAATCAAATCGTGACTTTCACACACATGTCGCACATGGATCGAAAGATCTATTCTTTATGCACTCGGTGGTATCAATAACATGTTTAAAAGATCATTACGAAAAGTATTTTCCAACGTTTTCTATACCAACCAATGTTTTTAATGGAAATTAGGCCATGGGTAATGTCACATGACTTGACGAGATCTCGCGATACCGAAGGTATTTCCCAACGTTATGACGTAGGCCGGCGAGATTTTAATCACGTGGCATTAGAAGGCGGGGTTATAATAAAACTAGAGTAAAACAGAGTAAGTTTGAAAAAATATGTCTTTAGTGATTGTATTGGTTGTTTGAGGCATGTATGTATGTACATCTTGTGCATAAAGAATATATCTTTCGATCCATGTGCGACATGCGTGTGAAAGTGACGATTTGTTTCTAAAATATCAGTTTGAAGTGCGCTCCGGGCGCGGGTCGCATATTTCCCGCATATTATAGAGGGCCGGAGTTCTGACGTTAATCGACGACAGACCGATATGAAAAAAGTCGTAAAACGTATAATTAGGACTAGCCCTTCCCCTGCCCCTACAGTCTACCCCTTCAGGACGTCCCCCATCCCTCTGCCGCCATCTTGCCCTTACCTTGCTGCCCCCATATCCCTGCTTATGCCCCCCCCCCCATGCTCCCGCATTAATTACATTCCCTGTCAGTCCCAATGATTTAATCGCTTATTCGAGATTCCATTGCTTTTTAAAGAAGGTTTTATCATCACAAAGTTTTATTTACACACTCTTCAAATGTAATTAAATAAATGATTCGTTTTGCTGATTTCTATCAGACGCAAGATCTCTTTAATGTTATTGTCATCATTAGAGTGTGTTTCTACAAAAAGTGCAAACAAAACAAATCTTTAAGGCAAAAAATATCCCACCACGAGGTCTGAAAGTTGTAGACCATTGCATTGGTTCTAGCTATATCATAAATATTAATTACTCGGGTACTCTTGATCATTAGCAGATTTACCATCAATTCTGATGGTCTATTCTGGATTTCTCATGAACTACATGCAGAAATATTACATATATAGACTCAACAACATGCAGATCTAAAGAACAATATTATAAACTTTTTAAATCGTTTACGATGGACGAGATTCCAGATTGGTGTTGGGTAACTTGTACTTTTGTAAAATGTTGAAATGTTAAAGGCGAGCAGTATAAGAGGTAAGATATACAATTTTGTGTTGAAGTATTGATGTTGTGACCTTTGAGGTTGGCCTGCCATTTTTTTCCAGATATACATTGTGTGTTAATCGCTGTCCAAATGATACATTGCCAAAATTGTAATAAATATTTATGTTGTCTAGAACCTCCACTGATCGATGTCTTATTCAAATGCTGACATATGTGAGGCCGAGATTTAGCCATTTTGTCTGTCTTTGGTATAATGATATCTTGCGCTGTAACGGAACTTGATATATCAATATGCTTGTGTCATTACCCACTCCACAACTCAGGATTGATAGTCACTTCTAAGCTGGCCGGAGCTGAGGAGAGCAAGCCATCAAATGATGGCATGTACGTGCTATCCAAAATTTAAATTTGATGCATCAAGACCATTGATTTATATATGTCTACCACACTAGTGTGTCTGGGGTGCATTGACACTTCAGTGATCACCATAATAAAGTAGTGCTCGTTCATGTTTAATCTTCATGTTTGAATTTGAATATAATAAATACTTCATCACAGTGGTTACCGTAGACCTCGACTGTAAGACAACTGTAGTAGTGTTTTACCCATGCCCGGGTTATCACAATCACAAGATTTCATAGCCGCTATATTACTGTCTACTATTTAAGGGGTTACGGTATGATGGTTGTATCCGTGATTCACAAGCCTGGTCAATTTTGTTCAATTAAAAAAAAAAAAATTGCTGAAAGGACCTCGCCCCAATTTCTAAAAAATCTGCTTATTTAATGTTTATTGGAATGTTTTCCAAAGGTTATTTCTCGCCATATTATTGTCATTGATGTCCATTATTTGATATTTTTTTGTCATGTGAGTCATAATGTATATTGACATCAATATGCCGTTTTTATCCTTAATTTTCTGATAGGTATTGTGCTAATGCACAATGACATTTTGATTTATTGTCCCTAAAGTATTAATGGAATAATTTGTTACATAATGTTTTTAAAAAAGTGGAAAGTTGGGAAGGGGTATATTTTATCAGGGGCATTTAATAGAATAAATACAGTAAATGATAGTGTGTGATGGAACTGGGGAATGAGTGTATTTCAGACGGGACATTTAATAGAATAAATACAGTAAATGATGGGGTATGATTGTACTGTGGAATGAGGGTATTTCAGACGGGACATTTAGTAGAATAAATACAGTAAATGATAGTGGGTGATGGAACTGGGGAATGAGTGTATTTCAGCCGGGACATTTAATAGAATAAATATGGTAAATGATTGTGTATGATTTTACTGGAGAATGAGTGTATTTCAGACTTGACATTTAATAGAATAAATACAGTAAATAATAGTGTATGATTGTACTGGGGGATGAGGGTATTTCAGACGGGACATTTATTAGAATAAATACAGTAAATGATGGGGTATGATTGTACTGTGGAATGAGGGTATTTCAGACGGGGCATTTAATAGAATAAATACAGTAAATGATGGGGTATGATTGTACTGTGGAATGAGGGTATTTCAGACGGGGCATTTAATAGAATAAATACAGTAAATAATAGTGTATGATTGTACTGGGGGATGAGTGTATTTCAGATGGGACATTTAATAGAATAAATATGGTAAATGATGGGGTATGATTGTACTGTGGAATGAGGGTATTTCAGACGGGACATTTAGTAGAATAAATACAGTAAATGATAGTGTATGATTGTACTGGGGGATGAGTGTATTTCAGACGGGACGTTTAATAGAATAAATATGGTAAATGATGGTGTATTATTGTACTGGAGAATGAGTGTATTTCAGGCTGGACATTTAATAGAATAAATATGGTAAATGATTGTGTATGATTTTACTGGAGAATGAGTGTATTTCAGACTTGACATTTAATAGAATAAATACAGTAAATAATAGTGTATGATTGTACTGGGGGATGAGTGTATTTCAGATGGGACATTTAATAGAATAAATACAGTAAATGATGGGGTATGATTGTACTGTGGAATGAGGGTATTTCAGACGGGGCATTTAATAGAATAAATACAGTAAATGATGGGGTATGATTGTACTGTGGAATGAGGGTATTTCAGACGGGGCATTTAATAGAATAAATACAGTAAATGATAGAGTATGATGGAACTGGGTAATAAGGGTATTTCAGACGGGACATTTAGTAGAATAAATACAGTAAATGATTGTGTATGATTGTACTGTGGAATGAGGGTATTTCAGACGGGGCATTTAATAGAATAAATACAGTAAATGATGGTGTATGATTGTACTGTGGAATGAGTGTATTTCAGACGGGACATTTAATAGAATAAATACCGTATATGATGGTGTGTATGATTGTACTGGAGAATGAGTGTATTTCAGAAGGGACATTTAATAGAATAAATACAGTAAATGATAGTGTATGATTGTACTGGGGGATGAGTGTATTTCAAACGGGACATTTAATAAAATAATTGTACAACAAACAGGAAATAGTCTCAAAATCTACAGAAACACATCGAACTAAAAGTTTAATATCTGTTTGCAAAACTAATTGATTGGATTTGAACAACACCGAATTATTAATTGATGGTGAAGTGTATTTGTGTTTCTTTTATAACATGGGACAGAAGCCCTTAACAAAGCTATACAGATGATCAGAATTTAAATTACAAATTCACACTTAGGAGACAAGCAGTTTGTTGAACAAAATTGTCATTATTTTGAGACCAATTGATGTCAGCGTTTCAAAACTCTTGGGACTTCTGGAGACACCTGATAGGGTTGGAAAATCTGGAAGTAATTATAAAGAAAACCTATTTCATCAATCAGGGTTTGAAATGTTTTATTTCAATAAAGAAAAGTTATGTTGCTGACTTTTAAAAGTTTTAGTATGACAGAATGAATTGAGATTGACACTCCTTCTTTACGAGCTTTAGTTAATGATCAGGGATTGGGAGATCTACGATACTCGACCGAGTCTAGAACCAGAGTACTCTGGTATTGCAGTGGATACTGGTGTTGCGTCATAGGAGGGGGATGATTATATATCTTATTGGACCTTTAAGGTAGTACAATGTAGTGTGTGGCATGTATTGTTAACCTTGTATGTACCTACATCAACACAAGCTTAAGGTAATAGGTTTGTGACACCATTTCTCAGTAGAATTTCTTCAAACTTTGTGGTTATATTGCTTTGAAGTAAAGAAAATTTTCTGCCACAAAAAAAATATAGGTTGTCAGAATTTTAAGGATTTCAAATGGAAATTTATGTAAAAAGGAGCGAATTTTGAAAAAAATTTGAAAGACACAATTTTTGGCAAAATAATGTCAATAAAAATGATACTGCCATAGATTAGAATTGCATCAATGTATCTCAATTTAATAAATGGTGATTAAAAATTGACATTTTATAATAAAACCATATACACATAGTAATTGCATATAGGAGTTATCTTTCTTGAAAAACTTCACAGTAGTAGCCGGTAGCCGGTAGGTAGCCGGTTTCCTGAAACTCAGAAAAATGGACACATGTGACTCATTGATAAAAAACAATTCATGAATGCTTGGATTGCTTTGAAATACTTTAATATTGACAGAACACACTGTTCTGACAATAATAAACGTACAATATTCATCACAACTCGACTCTAGACTCATTAGAATCTTCAACTAGGGATGTACTTCCTATTTCCGTTTATCAATACACTCATTCGACCTTAAACAGGGACTTAGTATTTATCTAGTTTGTGTATTATCCTGATGATTTATTTAGTTTGTGTATTATCCTGATGTTTCATACAAGGTCACCGGTTAACTTAACCATACCCTGACAGAAGGAAGAACTTGTGCAAGTCTGACAGAGTTATGTCTCCTTCACAAATTTACAGCTGCTGTACCATAAAGGGACCATTTCCAGCTATGTTAAATTTACATAGGAGCATGCTGCCTCATTACTTTCGTTTCAGAAGTGCTACCAGATTTATGCTGCTATATTACTTTTTTCAATCCCTTATAAAGGCATCTGATGTTATTACTTTGAATCACTCTACTAATTACTTGGATGATTAATTAACCTAATTACAGCATGGGGGTCGAAAAATGGAATGTCAGCCTGAATGTACTTTTTGGAAAAAGTCATATTTTTTTTCCATCATTATACTTGTGAGAAAACAATTTCTTTCATCTGATGCTGAAATAATATATTTATCATCGAGAATGTGTGGATAATCGAACATTTTGTGAAAACTGAAATGTAAATTACAGGATTTTTCATTCTTACTATTCTTGTATACCAAACATTTTCATAGTATGAAGAAATGGTGTTATTTCAAGTATGTATGCAAAAATTCAGTTTTATGAGAACTTCAGTTTTATGCTTCTCCGAAAAACGAACCAAGTACTCATTTGAATTTTAATGAGTGTTTTTGTTGTGATAAGGTTTAGGTCTACACCTCACCAAAAGAAAATTAGAATCAAAGGAGGGACCACTTTGGAACCCCCCCCCCCCCTCCCTTAACGTCACCATAGTGTTTCCAAGTGATCTGCTACTTTTTACCTTCTGTTCGTTGTATTTCCCCGACAAAAGGTAGCAAGGTGAGCGCACATCGATCTTGTGGTCCTTTTTACTTTTTATTCCAAAAACGAACTTCATTGAATTACAAAAGATATAAAGCTGCTTTACTTTGACCTTAGACGTATTTATCTAACACTTTCGGGGTAGCAACGTACCTTATCTACGTCAAGTGTCGCAACAAATAGGTCTAAATCGAATTTCACCCGCCAACTTTATGTCACCCACTTTCTCACCAAGACCCAGGTCTTGACACAGATGTAATCTATAGCCACAGGAGGGACAACAGTGTCTCAGGTTTAATTTCATAAGTATTCTGCGACGTCGGACCCATTTAATTTAAAACAAGCTAGAAATTATCCTCAAGGGAGGCTATACTCTGTCAGCAGTAGCTATAAGTGTCTTGTGTTGAAATTTTTTTAATTCTTTCACTTTTCATGAAAGTGTTACTCTCTAAAGTTATTGACATTAGACTTGAGAATTATACATAAGTATCAGTAGGAGATATATTAGTGAACTCATTCACCCCTGAAATTTCGTAATGAACTATTCCAACCTTTGAATTGGAAGAGCTCAAATGCGTCTTTAGATGTGAATGGGTTAAGTAATAGAAAAAAAGTTTCTGCATTAATAGGAAATTATTCTGAATTCCCTACATTATTTTCTGTATCAGTGTTACTTACCAGTGTCAGTATTGTTTTCTTCAAATCCCATTTCCAACCCCACCCCGTAACAAATTATCAGTTACTTAGGCGATTGCCATTTATTTTGTTGTTCAACTACCTTTTTAGGAGTTATTCAATCATCTTTTTGAGAGGGTGCTAGTGTACCTGTGTATTTTACTCAATCATTTATTTAGGATGGCAGAGATTGTTATGTACTGAATCACCTCTTGCTCAGATTTTCTCCAAAACTCGAAAGTATTAAGATAGATTTTTAAAATAGAGTTTGTGCCATATTATTTTTGTGTAATTTCACATGGAGAGTAGCTAATATAAATAGCCTATTAAAAAAAATCCTGAGAACGCTTCTTTACATTTATAATAGAAATAACCTATTATTGTTCATTTTGTGAATTCAACTTCTATTAATTAATTGGTTCGAAAAATGATTGCGAAAATAAATATTTGTAAACACATCAGGATTTACAGTAACGATAAAAAGTACAAGGTAGTGTAGGGATAGACCAGCCCAAACAGTGGAAACCTGGAATAAAACCCCTGATTGGACCCCTTTTCTTATGTGGAACTGCAGGAAATTGTTACAAAAACCTATGGGTAAATTGCGTGACAATTGTGCTTCTGTCCGAGATTTTACCTGTAAGTAAGCTATATATCAGTATTTCAAATTGTTACATAATGCGGCTACAATTCAATGCAGATTTGCACATTTAATGTTTATGTACAGGTTCAGAATCACCTCTCGACTGGTGACATTTTAAATAATTCTGATTTAGGCAATTCTTACGCTGTAACTCCTTTATCTTTTTATCGACAGCCATTGTTATCAAAATATCAAGAAGAAAAAAACTAAGATTAATCCAATATCTTGCTGACACATTCATTTTCAAATTCACATTTATCATTTAATCACTGTATGTATTCCTTACTGTTTTCTATGCTGTAATTTGACTTTATTAAGCTTGGCCAAATTGTTTGAAGCATGTCATGAGCTAAAAATTTTGAAATGTATCATATTAACCATCTGAAATATTATACAAGTGTTTCTTGTCATACGTTTTCATACATTCATTTCAAATCCTGACACATTCATGTTTTATTATCATTTTCGAAAGTCATGATATATTATTTGAAATTGAAAATATCAGTTAAGTTTTCATTATAAGCTGACAGCATTTTGAACACCAGATCTGCTATATATTAATGATTCTGTTGGAAACAGAGAAGATATTATGCAAGGGGAGTTAACTCTTACATATCTGTGCAGATATTATAAATAATGCTGGTGAGTACTAAGAAATTACTTGGGAACCGGATTCTTCGAGACAAACATCTATCAGGCATATTTTGTTAACTCATTTGTTGTAATTGAAACCGACTTTTAATATGTGTAGTTAATATTCCTATAAGAAGTCCATTTCAGTCTTTGTAAAATCTGTATCATTGTCACATCTATAGTGTAAACTTCTGTAATTTACACAGGAATTAAATTATTAGAGATCCGAGGGTATACCTGGAATTATTCTGAAATCCATAGCTGAATGGACAGAACTATATATATAGGAGTAAAACTGAAAACTCAAATTTGAGTATATACCTGAATTTACACCTGAATGTATATCTGAAATTACACCTGAATTTGCATCAGATTATAATTTAGTGTATATTTCAATTTATATCTGTGTGTATAAAGGCTGCTTCAGTTTAGATTTGAGTTCCACCTGTATTATACCTGATTTACACACCTCTTTTTATACCAATGTTGTTTACTCCTGAAGGATCATAAAGGTGGGTGATACACAATAGGTGTCACAGCTAGGTATAGCTAGCCTTGCCAGTAAACTTGCCTCTCTTAAAAAGATTAGCAAACCAAAATAGAACAAAACAAATGTACCTTTTTTATTGAACAATAGTTGAACTCTAGACATACAAAACTATATATGGCTCTTGTATTTCGTCTGCCAAAAATAAATAAATCTAAAATATATCTGGCATGTGCAATGTCTTTTAACAAAAGGCCTTATTGAATGTAAGAATGATTAAAATAATAGTTGTATATAATTAAATGCATTGTTAATAATTCCTTAAATAGTATCGGCGTTGTAAAGTTCCCATAATTAGACTCAGAACACTGACAATGGAATCCAGCAAATCATCGACATCTTCAGATTGTATGTGTACCGCAAGGTATATCAGTTGTTTGTTTCCTATTTGTACTAAGATATTTAATTACCTGTGTAATACCTTTGTCTTACCTGACATATATACATGTATATATAAAGGTTGTAGGATACCCTTGTCCACATAGCGGGACAGATCTGACTTCCAAAGTCAAAAGACATCTTATGCGTCTGACCTTTCAACCAGTGTCTGAACTAAACCATATATACTTAACTAAATTTCACCTGGTTTTTTTATCACCTTCTTAGTATATGTCATCACAAAAAATGCATCCAGGAAATATTTTTTTTAAGGAATTATCAGATTGTGAATAAATTTGAGGAAGTTTCGAGGGAGATTGGTAAATTTTTGTCAAAATGAGGGAGTCTCCCACCTAGTGAGGGAGGTTTGACAGCTATGTGGCCTGATTTACTGACAAACCAAGTCCCAATCTCATGCTCAGCCAAATTAAGTGCATATTAACTGAGGCTGCTGCAGTTTGATTGGCTGATCATTTCTGGATCGTAGCTTTGAAGGAATTGTAAGATTTTGATAAAGCTAGTTTGCCTTGTATAATATTTGCCCATATTTCAAGCTCAATTTTACGCTAGAACAAAATCATGTACAGAAAACGAGGCCAGATATTTTTTAAGGAATCATCGGTATCTCTTATAGCAGGATATTTTTATGGGGGTTAATATTTTTGCGACTTTCACAAGTCAATACGAATAACGTGATAGGAAAATATGATTGCAGAATTATATGACCGGCGTAAAAACATATACTTCATAACCATAATTTTGTCGTGAAATAGCGAGTATGTTGTTGTAATGATTAATTTTATCACAAGTGATACAAGATGTTTGAAAATAGATTGTTTCACAAAGATAACAGTATTTTGATAATTTCTTTAAAATAACCACTTACTTCTTGTTGCTCAACATACTGTAATGACGCGTATTCACTTGACTCTTTGACACAATGTTTACATGCAGAGTGACCCATCTCTGTGCTATAACACTGCAAGAAATGTAGTTCCTTCTCATGTCTAGATGGCAAAATTATAATCCATGTAAACCTAATTTTCTAATTTGGGTCAAAATTGTAAAAAAATGTAAGTCTGCATAAATAACCCGTTATATGGTATTTACTGTAGGAGATCCTTGCTCAATTCTTACTGCTTTTGTGAACATGTAGGAGGCTGCTGTGTTCAGACTTATAAGTTGAAGTAGGTTACATATCCACTGCTGGGAAATTCATTCTTAAAAAATACAAAATAATGTACCATAGAAAAATACAGTGAGTCAGCTAATTTTGTGGAAAATGATACCTGGACACCTCTTATTTATACAAGTGTATAAAATAACTGAGGTATTATTGAAACTTGTATATTTAATTTTTATCTTGCACCAAAAAATATTTTCAAGCTATGAATGGGGAGATGTAATTGAAACCACTTGTACGGTGTGATTCATGATCAAATTGGAAAGACGATATCTGCCCTGGCTGATATTTAATGTCTTCAGAATGGAGTATGTCTACATATAGAAAAAGCAGAAAAGCAATAATGTTTTGCTTGTTTCAATTATAAGATTGACTTTACTGTTATTATGAAGTTATGTGATTATTATTCTGGTCTCGGTATCTTCAACAACTTAAAGTGTAGTGTTCCAGCAATCTATTTTGTATCTCCAACAAAAAAGAGTTTCAATATGTTTAGCATTTTTTTTAAGCTCGTCTATTCGAAGAATAGGGGGGCAGTAGCAGTACCGTCGGCGACGGCGTCCCACTTGGTTAAAGTTTTTGGGCAAGCTGTGTTTTGGTGTTTAACTTGACTTTCAATTCATTTTACATTGTAATATGGTTATAGCAATCGCTTGGAGGTTCCTAAGCAGCAAATTGAATCATATTTGCTCATTATTGGTCCAAAGCACAAGTTTTTTGCAATTGGTTCAAGTTTTAGGGCAAGTTCTACAGGTTAAAATTTTAGGGCAAGTTCTAGTTCTTTTGAAGCTACTGGGCATATTTCAACCAAATTTGGCGGGAAGCATCCTTAGGGGAAGGGGATTCCAGATTGTACAAATGAATTCCCTGATCCCCCAGGGGACAGGTGGGTGGGGCCAAAAGGGGTAAATTTGACAGTATGCCTTTAAATGATATCGCCTAGATTTTCTAGACTATTTGGCAGATTTTAACCAAATTTAACAGGGATCATCCCTAGGGGAAGGGGATTCAAGATTGTACAAATAAAGTCCCTGACCCCCAGGGGACAGATGAGCAGGGTCAAAAGGGGTAAATTTGACGGTATGCCTTTAAACGACATCTCCGAAGTAATTAGGAACTTGAAACTTGGTGAGACATAGTAGATTTATGTATGGAGAAGTGCTCAACACTTTCAGATTATTTTTACGACCCCGGGGGTCATGGGGACCAAATATTTCCTGATCTATTATCTAAGACATCCTGTAATGCCCCAATTACTATTAGAAAAAAAATCTCCCTTTCACAAGTCTGTCTGTCGTACACCTTGGTAACAATCAAATATCCGAAAATAACAAGTCTATGAGTAGAAGAATCTTTCTGAATAATATCAATAAGAAAATGTACTACTTTGACCAATTATGCTACAAAGTGTATGTTATTAGTAATCTATGAAATGTAGTCTAATTAATCTAATCAACTCTAAACTGTAAAAGATGTTAGACTAATTCACCCCTGGTGACACATTTTAACTCTTCTAATTCAAAGGTTGGAATAGTTCATTATGAAATTTCAGGGGTGAATGAGTTGACACGGGTTGGGCTAATTACAGGATATAGGCTAAATGTTGCCTAAGTAACTGTGAAACAAGGTATTTTGACTTTGTTTGGGAACAAAAATTATTACTTGAAATGTTATTTTTGAATTGAGTTTCAATAAAGATAACTTTTTAAGGAGGCATATTAAAAACCTTGATAAATTGCCCCTCTTCCATTTTACTGCCAACATATGTGTTTCAATATCCCTTTTTTTCAGAATTCTTTTTATATTTTTCTTAATTTATTGTCAAACCCCTTTATAATGCCAAAATTTCTCTCGGCAAATAGTTTCAGTATAAAAAGGTTTTACTGAAGTGGAAATTGATATTTTGTCATTTTTTTTTATTTACATTAAAGTATTAAAATGTTATTAACCCTCACTAGAGCAGAACATTTATGACAGAATTATTATATATGTTGTAGATTTGCCCCAAGGTGTCATTTCAAAATATACTCAGGAAATATCAAATAATATGTAGTAATTAAATCAAAATTCTTTTTAAATCAATTTCCTGAAATAAGGGCATCTAGATTTCAATATTTTTATCAATTTCAAAATTTAAGTATTGAAACTCTAGAAGTCATTTACAAACCTGTTTAAAATCTATTGTAAGCAGATGGTTAAGTTATATGTAATTGGAAAGTTATGGAACACAATTATCAATAGACCATATTTTCTTTACGTGTATTTTTGTAATATCAGCCAATTAAAACCCTGAATTGAGTCCCTAACCTTGTACTTTGGTTTTGTAAAATTCAGGCTGTGGAGAATTTAAGACTATTTGTTGAAGGATTCTTTTGTAAACCATTAGGGTAAAGCCATATAGAGCTATAATTGTGTGTATATATTAACCAAAACCTTGAACACCCCTGAATGTTTAGGCATTTTTCTTTAGAACTGCTGATCAAGTTTATTAAGGTTGTATGCTACCTTACACATTAAAACTGAATTGAGTTGAGTTATCTCCCTTATGTTTTTTTCCTGTCATGAACATTATGATATTTAATTCGCCAAATAGATCTGTAGCATTCTTTGTTATTGGGATGCTAATCACAAAATGGGTTAACTTACATAGACGTTATTGTAACCACGTTTGATTTCTGCACATGTTACATGGCCAAAAAAACACCTGCCATAATTAAATTACATAAAACATGAACGATCTATGTTGTTTTAATTGTACCCAGTAAACGGTGTCTTGACCAAAGTAACTATAGGTATACTATGACCCTTAAACTACAACCGTGACTACAACTATGCAATTGTTTCTACTCAGTCCCGCTGTGGGTACCTAAGTAAATACTGTGTATTGTTTACATTAAAGGGCCAAAGCGCTTTGTCGACAAAATGTATTGTTGATATTTTCTTTTTAAAGTTTTTCAAAATGGTGTGCTTTAAGCTAAACACATTATATATTTGCTTGTGTGTGAGCCCCCAATACATATAATAACAATTAAGTTGATTTGACGCCTGCTGGAAAATTGTTTTTTAATCTGGACGAATGACCGTTCAATACACAACCTACAATAGACTATAGCTTTGCTTCAATGGGTAGCTGATTACGAACGTTGAGCAGAGGGTATGACATGAAGAAAAGCCTATAGCTACCGTAATATATATACACATAAATTTGGACCATGTATTTTATGTATGTAATCAATCGTAATTGTACACTTGAAAGCCAGTGATCGTCTGCGATGAATTTCGAGTAATCCTTGTAGTCGCTCAAGGGCTGATATAAGAGGATCTAGTTAATGTGTGGAGACCATTGAGATAGTTCTTCTTTCAATACCATGTTATTTGTTTTACTCTGTGCAGTTAGTTGAAACTCTCTCAGTAATGCATTTGGCACACTGCGGAATAACGCCGACGCAATATTGTGTGGTGAAGGACATGCAGTTCTTCTTCTGTCGAGATTAAATATTTATGTGGTGGATTACGTCATAATTCGGTCGGATCTTTTTCGAAGCAAAACGTTCGTTTGACAAAGGATCAGTGTGAAATATAATATACAGAAAAAACCTGCTCAGGGTTACCTATACGGGATGACAGGAGATACAAATTAACAGCAACTGGTAACCTGAGGTATCAACATAACCTATTTGTGAATGATAAGGAGAAAACGACCTATATTTGAATTATAAGCTGTGTATTTTAATAGCTCCGTGTCTACAGAGATGTGATATGTTAAGGTTTTAGATAATCCGAGGAAAAAACACAGCTTCACAGGGAATTAACTCACCAATATCAAAGTATATGGATTCAGAGATTTGATTCACAACATGGTGACATGAATCATGGATTTTTTAAAATTCTACTGAGATTGAAGGTATCAGATAATTTCATATGAATTTGAAAATATTGCCAGGTATGTATTTGAGTATATCTTTAAAAAATATTTTTTGAGCTGATAGAAAGATTGAAATGTTATAATTGTTGAAAATATATGGGTAATATATATAATCTGATTGAATTCAAAGAGCAGGTTTTAGAATTTCATTACTGATGTGGTATGTTTTAGCTTTTTTCAAATAGGGGAATATGAGTTAGTGTTTTTGCAAGGTAAATATTTGATTAGATATTGACCCACATGATGGCACATATCACTTGTTATAAGCTCGGAGTTGTGTTGAGGTATGTGTGTTGTATTGATCTAATTTCTGGCCTCACCACCGTGGGACATATTACTCCAGTGTCACATGTATCAGTACTTATGATCGATGCATTTTTGGGATGATTAATTTCCTAAGCTCTTTTTGTTTCAAAGTCTAATTGAACTTCAAAATTGTCTTTAAACTATTTGGAAATTCAGAGTTGTTGTTTTAGTATATTAATATCTAAAAATCTCATTGATGTCTTTCACCAGACCCGGTGAAAGTGTCATGCAGTTACTTGGAATATTTTCAACAAGTTTGGGTTTTGAGCACTTTCCAAGGTCACTGTTACTTTAAAAGGATTTGTTTTATCGTAGCTTTTTAAAGCTCATTTATGATTGTAGTCTTCACCAAGCAATTGAGAAGTGTCTAGTATTTGGATTGAGCTTTTGTTTTGATGTGCATGCTTTAAAGTCACAGTCCCTATTGATATAAATAGAGATTTATTGTCATTGCTGAAGTACTCCTCCCGAAACCTGTATGGGTTCTGGTACAAAGTACATGATTTGGCCTGCTTTATACCACTGCATGGTTGTATAAGTAAACTTATATAAGGCCCCCAGCAGAATTTGGGGTTTCTGTCTTCTGCTTAGAGGGGCGGTGGGGAAAATGTTCTGCTGCATATATGCAACAGTTTGGGCCTCTTTGTTTTCTTCTATCTTCTACCAACTGTTTTGTTTTGGTAATTTAAGTGTCACCTTCGGATCTTGTTACATATTCCACAGGATTGTATGCTAGGTACTGTCTCTTCTTGTCAAGCAAAGTGTAATTTGGTAAACTGTTCTGAACCAAGTTTTAATACCAATATGTCAAATTTTCCAACCAAAATGTAAACTAAACATTTTTCAGTTATCAATTAAGCCGTCAATTTCAATCATCCTCTATTGGTATATTGTGTTGCTATAACAAAATTCTATAGATATATTTGGTCCACTTGGCCGTCATCAACCTGTGAATTGTGATAAAGATGTATTACGGTGGTGCATTGTTTGACCATAAACACTTATGATCACAGTTATTTTGATCCAAGTTCTGTTTGTGTATTTTCCATCCGTCATATTTGTCCAAAGTCTGTTGCTATGTTGCTCAGCCATCAATGATTGTTTTCAGTCAACAGTAAACTGATGGAATTGTTCAATCTAGCGATCATCATAACTGCTATCTTTTTCATCCACAATATTAGCTAGTGACTAGAACTAGAAAGTAAGGAAGCACCTGTTCTTAAATTGACTAATTTATGTCTAAAGCCAAATAAAGTAAATGTGTTGGTTTAAATGCACCATATGGCCATTTCGTCCATTCAGTGCAGATCAGTGATACTAATGTCAAAAGAAGGAAACTACTCTTAACCCTTTCACCACTGTAGACCATAATGAACTCATCCGAATCAATGCATGGTAGAGACTACTAAAGTTACATAGGGGTGAAAGAATTAGATCTAAAATATTCAGAAAAATATGTATAAATCTTCAGCTTAATTTTAACTAAACTTTTTCTCTTTAACTCATTTACCCCTGAAGACACATTTGAACTCTTCCAATTCAAAGGCTGGAGTAGTTCATTATGAAATTTCAGGGGTGAATGAGTACTGCATATGCTGAACCAGTTGGGTTGATTATACACTATTCCAAACCTATTTTAAATCCCAAAATTGCTGACTTTGTGAGATCTTTCCTGTTGTTAGGATTCCTAGCTAACCCCAAACAAACCAAAACCGAGATGACAGTATGACATTCTGAACGTTCATTCAGTATCCTTCAAAAGCAAGCAATTGATATATAAAAAGACTTTAAACAGCATTTAGTGAAAACGATATTCACCTTCTTCAAAATAACAAATTGGTTACAATAGATTTTATAAAAGTGATCGATGAAATAATTTTATTGTAAAACTGTTCAACTGTAAAACTGATAAGGACACTGGAGGGATTGAGATATCTTTATGTGTTTTGTTTTGTCACGAATTACTTTTGGATCGATTGCGAGTGTTTGTTACATAATAACATGCACATTGCAGGCTAGATTTTATACCTACAATATTTAAATACCACCTGTATGTCTGGTAAGGGGATTTTGTTCCTTTTCAAACTGTTCAGGGAGGTTTATTCATGTGAATTGGGGACTTTGGAGAAAGGAGACCCAGGGTGATTTGGTGTGACCGAGTTTCATCTTAACGACAAATTTTCAGACCGCGTGCATACATATTATCATTGTGATTTTGTTCTGCTTCAATGTTAGCTGTAATGTATGTAAACAAAATGGCAAAGGTTTATGAACAGTTAGCTTTTCTATTAAATGTCTATTATAATTTTAAACAGTGAGGTTTAATTGTCTACTTTGAATGAAGGCTTAAGTTTGTATAAACAGTTGACACCTTTTGTGAGTTTACGGTAACAGATTTGATGTTTGTTTGTTAGGGTCTGGAGACTTTAAATGGCCATAATTACGTTAACCATTTGTAAGGAAATGCCGTTTTAACTTTGTAAAATATCTGATAGGCTAGAGATATCACAATATAGCTATCAATAACCAATCTTACCTATCAAACTGGTATATTAACCATTGAGAAGTACTGGTTGTCATATTGCTAGGGTTTGAAGACGATTCTGTATGTCATTGGCCTAGATAAAACCAAGGTACTCAATAAACACAACCAGACTTTCTATAACTATTATATCTATACCTTGATTGATGTGTTTTATATACTCAAGGTGCTGGCAACTCTGCTGTTAAAGGACAAATATAACATACTGTTTAGGGGAAGGGGTGGGGGGTTAATTCATGCAGAAAATATTCATCAGTATGAGTATTTTATGGGGGATGAAAATTGTATATGACATCAAAGTTGTCTCAGTAAAAGACAATTGTACTAATTGAGGGGTTGTCTCGATTCGTTAATGTAGAACATTTGAGCTTACAAGGGGTTGTCTCAATATAGAAAAATTATACTAACAGGGGGTTGTCTCAATATAGAAAATTTGTACTAATAGGGGGTTATCTCAATATAGAAAATTTGTACTAATAGGGAGTTGTCTCAATGTAGAAAATATGTACTAATAGGGATTGTCTCAATGTAGAAAATATGTACTAATAGGGGTTGTCTCAATAAAGAAAATTTGTACTAATAGGGGGTTGTCTCAATGAAGAAAATTTGTACTAATTGTACAGGATATTTGTCTCAATGTAGAAAATTTGTAGTAACAAAGGATTGTCTCAAAGTAGAGAATTTGTACTAAAAAAGTTTTTTTTCAATGTGGAAAAATTGTACTAATAGGGGGTTGTCTGTGTGAAGAAAAATTGTACTAACAGGGGGTTGTTTGTGTGAAGAAAAATTGTACTTACAGGGGATTGTCTCAGTGAAGAAAAATTGTACTTACAGGGGATTGTCTCAGTGAAGAAAAATTGTACTAAAAAGAAGTCATTGGAATAGAAAATCTGTTGAGACATCTCAGTATAAGAAATTAGTACTAGCATGGAGTTGTCCGAGTGTGCAAAATTAATGCTTACACAACACAATATTTCTGAGATAATGATAGAGGCTTTAAACCATTTTGTGAAGACCTATAAATGTTAACTTCCATTTCTATATATGGAAACAGCATGGTAAAATCAAAATATGCCTGAAAAGTACTTTAATGAACATATTTCACAAGATAATGGAGTAAAATTTTCTAGCAAAGCAGAATTCTCATGTGTAATGGCTTTGTTGAGTCACGATGGTGAAAACAATTCTGAAAGTTACTGAAGCTAGCCAACAGATTCATTCTGGGAAGACTTGCAAGCAACATTAACCATGAGGTTTGATTGAGAAACGTAGAATTTCAGTCCACAGCGTGTTGGGAAATGCAGATTCCTCCTTATACAGCCAGCAGACTGGAACAATCTACAAGGTACAGGCGAGGAAATAACATTGATTCAGAGCCACATTTGTGGTCCGGAGTTCTGAGAACACAGAGCACAGCAATTATAAAACAGAATTGATAATGGCACCTATGATAAACAATATGTCTGTATCCAGATATATCAAACAAATAGACAGTGTCTCTATCACTGCAAATTTATTTTTCTAAAAATCATAAAATTAGTTTCAGCTTGTAATTGTCAGAATGCCAGGTACCATGATTAAATTCATCTGCCGAGGTAAAGTTCATGATAAAAGATTGATACATTTATCTGAACTGGACTTGCCCAGTCATTGATTTGGTAAAGCTCAAATGTGACTTTAGGGGTGAATGGGTTAAAGATCATGAAGCAATATACAAACTGTAGATCAGGATGTAGAAAACTCATTACAATTTCTAGCTCTTTTATGATTATCTTATAGATGAAGATAAATCAATGGTAGACTAATTGGGTGTTAGCTAGAGAAATTTGCTACAATAGACACTAAAGGAAATTACTTACACAACTGATAGCTTATTTGTAAGGAAAGTTTACCAAATAATTTCAGATATCAAAAGAATTGTGTTCAATAAGTGGTTAGACTGGTACCTCTGTAATACAGTACTGACCAGTGATATATTAATAGGATTATTTTTTTTAGTGATGAGAACATATTTAAACTAAATGCATTTGTTACCAATTTCGGTTGAACCCAGTATGAGGTATATTAAATGATGAGTAAGATTTTTACAGATTAGTTCCAGATCTGCCTGGCGCCATAGAAGGATAAGCCTTTTCTCAATAGTATGTAGAGTCAACACATTGAGTAAAATACCTGTTGTTTGCATCTATCAAAGACCTACTGAATGGTCTGTTACTTATTTATTGGGCAATCTTTATCCTTCCCCATGCTTTTGTTGGTCAAGTAATAATTGTGAAGTGGTCTGCATCTTAAGAAGCTTTATTCCATTTTTAGAAAGTTTAAACATTTTAATGATGTTTCAACAGAATATGTCAAATGCTACCAGAAGATTACATAAGAAACTCAGTTCCTATTTAGCTAGCAATATGTGATCATTTATAAACATACTTCTATTGAAAAAATCTGATTTTAGGCAAATTGAAAGATAATTATTTTATTTGCATTACCCTTTACTAGGACTACCCATTTCATCTTGAATCTTAACAGATGTTTGACTGTATTGAGCATGCATTACAAGGTCAGAATTACTGCTCTGTATTAAGCCCTTTTGTAATTTAGGTTCAAGAAGAGAATTTCAGTTTAGCCTACAAACTAATTATGATAGAATTTAACAAACAGCTGTAGCATGGCTTGTCAATCTTCTGAAATTTCTATGGGGGAGATTCTGTGTACTCATTATATCAAAAATGGCATAGTTTCAGTTTTTTCTTTCAGATGAAATCATTAGATCTTATAATACAGGACTATACAACTGTGTAGCTATAGCAAATTCAATAGTTTGAAATATTAAATTTAAAGGTCAAAATCAGGGGAGGGGGTATTTTTCGTTGCCTATATGTTGAACTTTAAAATTTGTCATTCAGTCTTATGACCTTGAATTGTAAATAATCTGAAGTGTAAGGTTGTAGAAATTGATCTTAGTTTATGGCTTTACTATCATTTAACTGCTAGGGAGAGAGTCAACCTGCTGTAATTTCATTTAAATCCAGCAATATGATAATATATCACTCTGATATTTACGTAGGTAAACATAGCCGGTTGAATACAGTTTTATGGATGGTTCTCCCAGACTGAAATTCAAGTTGTCCCTGAGTTACGCATGTTCATAAGAACATTTCATACAAGAAAGTCCAACATGTCTGTTGTGAATGAAATTAGGAAATATAATTGCATTTCAGGCTTGAAAGCCCAGCATACTCTTAGAGGATTTTGTAACTTGAATACAGATTATTCTGGATTTAACTGTAACATGGTTTATATCAATTAAGTAATCAAGCATTAAAAATAGTTTATAATAATCACTAATATCATCACTAACCAGTACAGGGAAACCTCATTGCACTGAATAACTGAAAAATTCCAGACTCTACAGATTTTTATATAGAGACGGAACACCAAGCTTCCTTACAGCCTGAGGTCACAAGCAAGGTGCTCCAAAATAGTTATGCATTGCTTATATCACACTTGTCTGGCAGTGGGAAAACGTCTACAAATCCTCCCTAACTACTAAGCCAATTTCAGCAAAACTTTATATGCATTTTTGGTATATTATGCGGTTGAGCACCTAAAATTATTTTTCATTTTCATTTTTGTTTTGCCGTATCTGCACATTTCAAGCCCTATCTGGACAAATTCTCCTGAACTTTGAAACTTTTTTTAAATGGTTGATTTTTAATTTTGGGATTCAAGCTGACCACCATCAGGCCTCTGAGAAATTGCAGTTGTAACTGAAGTTCTTTTCAGATGACTTTGTACGAAATTTGTACAAGTGATATGTAAGGGATATACTTCAGTCAGATCAAATGGCTGACTTTCAGGATTCCAGATTCCAGATGGCTGCCTAAATGGTCTCTGCTTTGATAATACATTTATGCTAATAAGTTGAGTTCTGTTGTGCATGCAGATTTGAATGAGAGAAAAGGACTTTTTACCAATTTACTGCCAAATAATGGAGAAAAAACAACAATTCAGTGTAGTTTTTTTTATGTCATTTTGATGACAGAAAAATGTATGCTCCCCAGGGAGTTGAGAAATGTATTGACTGGTTGCAAAGGCCCTATAACCAAGGATAATAATTTGTGAACCGCTTTGAGACAACCTACGAACTAGGATGTGATAAAGCGGTATATTGAAGAACCTCCAATTATTATTATTATTATTAAACACTTGTAAAATAAATCCCATAACCCAAATAAAAAGTACCGTTGTGAGAGTAATACTTTTTTACCTCGCATTGTTGTGCAAGCTTTAATTCCATGAAATAATTCTAATTTGGAAAACTACAAAATATCAGTGTAGTGAAATTCAACAAGTATGTATTATTAGTTACCTGTGAACTTACAGTTCTAGTCAAAGATTGAGGTCACAAGCCAGGTTTTGGTGTTGTCTAAACTACACCAGACAGCCATCATGAATGCAATTTAATTTAATTTATCATAGAAAATAAAAAAAAATATAAAAACTCGAGATATATATCAATATTACGTTGTATTTCTATTGATGTTTTCAAGTTTGATTACATAATGTCTTGTCGGAATCTTGTCTGGATAACAGGCTGTAACATGTGTTACTCTGGTCGAGGTGTATGATATTATCTACCGCCT
The DNA here is from genome assembly GCF_002113885.1 of Mizuhopecten yessoensis. NCBI lineage: Eukaryota > Metazoa > Mollusca > Bivalvia > Pectinida > Pectinidae > Mizuhopecten > Mizuhopecten yessoensis. The sequence continues at coordinate 187,383 of NW_018408572.1, forward strand.
TGAGCGATGGTCGTATCATATAACAAATACACCTCCTATGGTATAGGTGGATATCCCCAGCGCACTCAGGCCATCTCCACAGTAAGTTACCTGGAGCTATCACATGTTTACCTATCGGGTATTAGAACAGCTGTTAAGATTTCCGTAGGGCAGGGATTATATTTGGATCAGAGGACACCAATAACTTGCTATAGATACACATGTAAAAAGACATTGAAAATGTGATAATTATACTTATTTCTTCAAGAATAAATATGAGAAACTTTTTTTTTTTAAAGTTTGCAGTATGGTGTTATAGGCAATGCACTGTGACTCGATCTTCTGTGTGGGATTTAAAAATTTGGTGAAGCTATCTTTCTATTGAAAAATTTGTTTCTGTGTTGTAATTGTTTCAGGAAGTCAGTCTGTGGAAATTTTGTTAAATAATCAACTGTGAAATATACCATTGATTTGAAGAATCACTATCAGCTACTAGAAATAAAGAATTCTTATAGTGTTGACTGTTGAGAGATTTATAGATTTCCACCATTGTTTGTGAAAGACAATACATCAAATTATATTCGGATAAAAAAAGTGAAGCTTTTTTGTTCATCGAGGTCAATTTACTTTTCTGTTCCTTCTAAAATATTCCGTGTTGTGGCTTTTAGCAATTGGCAACCTGCTGTTGGGTAAGAATTCTTCCTTTTTCTCCGCTGTTTTTCCTGCCAAAAGGTTAATTCTTGTGGTCTATATGCATACTCCCCACGTGCATTAGTGTCCGAAGCTATTAGCGCCTGTGTGCTGAGACAAACGATTGTCTCACCTGTGAGTGGGCCGGTATAGAACATCTCCCAACATTAATCTTAATGATGGTTTCCTCAGCCAAACGTGGAAACGTAGATTCTTTGTGGTGGACTTGAACATTTCCTAAAATATGTACGAGTCTTCTTCTTTATGGATGGTTACAGATCTGTTCGAGTGAGTTTTTGACAGCTTTAAACAACAGGTTTATTGTTTCTGTGGAAGTGCATACAAATAGCTAGCTGTGAAGAATCAGGAAGACACGATTTATAGGGGAAAAAGCAGTCTTGTGAGAATGATTCATACAAGTTGATGATTTACTGAAAAGTGTGTTTAAATTGATATGTTTCCTACATAAGTGGTGGTTCTGTGCAGAGATAACAGTTGGATACTTCATTTCATCCTTACATCTGTTAGGTGTTTTTATGTTGCTGCCTGAAGCAACATTGCCATCTTAAAGGTTTTCAAGTCATATAATTGTAATTTGCGTTTCATCAGATTTAAGTTTGGAAATTTTTCAATTATTGGTTTTAATGAAAAAATAATTGTAAGCTAGTCATTTCGAAAAACTGTGATTTTATTTAACTTGTACAAGTCTATTGAGTGTTTAACATTAGCAGTGGTCTGCATACATTTACTGAATGATGATGCTGCTATTAGACTTAAATTTCATTCCATTAAGTTTGGAATTGGAATATTTTTATGGGTAGATTATCTCATTTATATAATTGACTAAATTTTGATTGTACAACATGTTTATAATACTAGAATCAAATTTCTAACAGATGTACATCTGAAACCTGAAATCAAGTGTTCCATGGATATTCCATTGTTTGTTAGAAAGACCAATTTAAACCCGTTTTTGAAAATGTTTTGACTGGAAAATTAGATACAAATGGCTTATTGATTAGAGGTGTTTTAACGTGAGTCTGTCTATAACATGTATGTAAATGACACACTTTAAAGGTTTTGTTACCATGCAATATATATATGTGTCGATTTTTGTTGATTGAGATATTGATTTTGTGGAAATTTAACAGGTTTTTTGTTGTTTGTGAGTGCCACACTGTTTATTGGAGTGAAAACTCCCGACTCTAATTATTCAGTTTTGAAAAAACTAAAACCTAATGCATTCGATTTTAATGGATACCTGGGTGGATTTTCATGTATCATTAACTGTGTAATGGATGTTGTCCATCGTGTAGTACTTTGTGCTGTTTTTATCTCTATGTTGGAGCTTAATCAGTTTTTTTTTTGATCCCCAGAAATCTATAGCTTTGTGAGTTATGAGTTGTGAGTTGATAGATATGAGGAATGATTTCAGGTCAGCAATATACCATACTATAATTTCTGGACTTATCGTCTAATGCTCCTTTCCTTATGAAGGTCAGCAGAAAACTTGACTATTTCATCACAAACCTTTAATATACAATTCTTGCACTGCTGCCTAGGTTATGTGATACTACAGTTACCAGACTTATGTTAAGTCACCAGGACTTTGACACAAAACTATTTATGTTTTAGGTTATATACATTTAATTGTACATTTTCAAATTTGATTAAAATTTAGTTATGATTTTTTATAGACTTAAGATTCCTAACATTTTGTTTGTAGATAAAATTTAGTTATGATTTTTGATAGACTTATTGATTCCTAACATTCTGCTTGTAAATAACATCATTGAAATAACTATGGTTCTTAGCATTTGTAAGTACATAACTATTGTTCTTATCATTTGGTTAGTACAAAACTAGGGTTCTTAGAATTGACAAGCACTTGATTTTGGTTCTTATAGCATTTGGTCACTACATAGCTATGGTTTTTAACATTGACCAGTAAATTGGATCTTGTCATGGATTGATCCCGATTGTGGTTCGTAACATATGTTCAGTGCTTCACTATGGTTCTTAACATTGGCCAGCATATAGCTGTATGGTTCTTAACATTGGTAAGCATATAGCTGTATGGTTCTTAACATTGGCCAGCATATAGCTGTATGGTCATTAACATTGCTGGTACCTGATTGTGGTTCTCAACATTTTGTCAGTACATAGCGTGTATGGTTCTAAACATTTACCACTATCAGTTTAAAATTGTTCTAAATATTTTGTCACTGTGGAATTTGGATCTTGATATTTCATGGATACTCAAAAACTGTGGTTATGTTTTCACTCCTATTTTGTCCTCCTATGTTATAAACAGGTTTTCATTATTGTGTCAATTCCTAACGATTCTGGACCATTTTGTTGATAACCTAGTGATAATTGGCAGTTGTCTACATAATAGGTTCTATAGAACTTCCTTTTGTCCTTGGTAGATAGATCCAAAGATGATGGTCAATTACAATATAACTGTGACTATAGGATTCATTCCGAGGCATAGAAGATCCTCTGTATGTTTGATATGTACATCTGGTGGTGGAAATCCTGACATTTGACGGCTTCCCTAACGACACAAGTAGGCGTTATGTCCAGCCCAATCGATATTACCTTCATAATTGGGACTAAATTACAATGGATTCTAGGCATAAAAATCAATAAATGTTCAAATTTCATCTAAGGTTGTATGTTACCTTCTGTATCTTCTATCTGAAATAGGTCCACATGGAATAAGATATAATTTCATTTGTTAATGGCAATGTTTGGTTTGGTTTGGTTTAATTTTGTTCAACGTCCTATTAACAGCTAAGGTCGTTTATGGACATGCCTCCATGTGTGTATGTAGGAGATAGGGTATGTTGGTGTGCTTGCCTCCTTGTCATAGCCTGGATCTGATGCCAAATTTATAGTGCTATCTCACTGAAATGCCATGCCGCAGGCACCCACCACAGCATTCTGCCCGATCACATTATACTGACAATGGGTGAACCAGTTGTTGCCATTCCCCTAAATGCTGAACGTTAAGCAGGGAATAACAACTATCATTTTTAAGGACTTAAATATGTCCCGGCCTTGGGACAGAACCCATTGCCTTCCTGACTTGGGCAAACGCTCAACATTCAAGCCAAAAGTGAGGTGTTGCCAAGCACAGCGTTAGTTAATCAAAGGCAGTTAGAAGTAAAAAGAAAGATAAAGATCCCAAATATTGCAATGGGCGAAGTAAATTTATTATGGTCGCTTTTGTGTCCCCAAATAGAGAACACCAAAGCAAATCCCCAATTCTGCAGCGGGTTCCGACATTAATCGCCTCCTACGACACATGCAGTGGGTAACAGCAGGTGTATTCTTTTCCTGATCCCCCCACCTGCAGGAGTGTGATGGCAATGTAGATCTGCATGATTCTTAATATCAAATATTATTTCGGAATTTCGAAGGATTGGTTGCAGATACTGGGAGGTTTTTGGTGTTTAAGGGTTTCAGGATTGGTGCAGGTTCATATCTAGGATATTCTGATACTCAGATTCTCATATAGTTATATATCTGGGGTAAGTCTCCTATTTTACTGACTAGGACATCCTTGGAAGGGAATTTCGTGATCGCTACATCTTATTGGAAAATGGTGAGAGGCTGCCTTAGAGTAAATGTGTTTCTTGCCCCGTATTTCTGACATATAATTATAAACACTTGACATGATGTTTAGCATCTTTAGGTTCTTTATTGTAATTGTAATGAATCTTTGATGTTGGCACTGCGGAACAGACATCTGACCTTTAACTGGAAAATGGCGGGGAACTGGAGAATTGAGATGTTTCCGACATTAGGAAGTTGGTAGGGCTTCACAGCTATTGAAATAAATCTTTAATGAAGGTAGTTTGTATGCTCCATCTTCACACAATTACCTGATTCTCCTTATCCTGTATATTTGTGTAAGGTACAAATTAATAATTGATGAAGCTCACAGGCATAGCTAGACAGGGAGTACCTATATAAACATAAAAGATGTATTGTCTAGGTGTTTTTAGCGTGGAGTATAATAAATTATCTCCACAATGTTTTATTCTCGGACGTGAAATCTGATTCTTTATTTTAATAAGCTGCAGTGGCTGAGGTCAAACAATCACTGTTTGAAGAGGTCAGTGAACTGTTAAATACAACATGGCCAAGACTGATGTTGTTGTGAATGATGATGTAATGATTAATCAAGGCCTGCGTGACACTTGGGAAATTATGTGAAAGCGTGTCATATAAACAGCACGTTGTCAGGGTATGTGGATTCGTGTGTTCATGTGTGTAAATTGGACATAGCTTTAAGGCTGTATAGGAATTTGTAATTGGAGATTTTGTGGTAATTTATATGTTATATAATTGCCTTATTATTTGATGATATGTTTTGGTATTATGTGAGAGATCAAGGTTAAAAGGTCAGTATTAAGAAGTCTTGAATTAACTGGGCAAGATAGCTGAAAACGTGGTAAATTTAGAAAACAACATAGAGTGTCTGTCAAATTTGAAAAGGATGCGGAGAAAGTCTCGTCAAGTTCAGAAACTAATATCATAATTAACAAATGGCAAAGGTGATCATCTTCACAAATTATTCAAGGGTACTCAATACGATTGATGCTAAGTGCTAAGTGCTTGTCAAATTGGACGATGCCCTAAAAGTATGTTTCAGGTATGTGTTTGGATGAGGTGGTGTCAGTTTAGACAGGAATCTTAATGAAATAGCATGGTTTGTCAGTTAAGACAATTATCTGTACAATATGGTGTCAGTTTAGACAGGTTTCTCTATGAGATGGTGAGTCAGTTTAGACAGGGTTCTGTATGTGATGGTGAGTCAGTTTATACAGGTACCTGTATGATATGGTGGGTCAGATTAGACAATTATCTGTACAAGATGGTGTGTCAGTTTAGACAGGTATTTGTGTGAGATGTGTTGGTTTAGACAGTTATCTGTATGCGATGGTGAATCAGTTTAGACCGGTTTCTGTATGCGATGGTGAATCAGTTTAGACCGGTTTCTGTATGCGATGGTGAATCAGTTTAGACAGGGTTTTGTATGAGATGGTGAGTCAGTTTAAACAGGGTTCTGAATGTGATGGTGAGTCAGTTTAGACAGATACCTGTATGAGATGGTGGGTCAGATTAGACAGGTATCTGTATGAGATGGTGAGTCAGTATAGATAGGTATCTGTATGAGATGGTGAGTCAGTATAGACAGGTATCTGTATGAGATGGTGAGTCAGTATAGACAGGTATCTGTATAAGACGGTGAGTCAGTTTAGACATATGTCATGCTATTTTGGACCGGTAGATGGTGAACATCAACATTTCCTTACCTGTATAATTGATTTATACTGAGAATACATCAGCATCTAGACACCTGTAACAATGTAAACAGGATGATTACAGATTTTGTTTTACAGGTGATCAGTATCACGTTCCCTGTGTTCAGTTTGTTTGTGTAAATATGGCTACGTGGGCACTCACACATGCTGTCGGATCACAAAAAGCTCTTCTGTATACCGACTCATAATGTGCAGCTTGTTTATGATTTCCTCAAAACTCTTTTTCTGTGGTGTATGGAATGGTTGGTGGCAGTGATATAGACTTTAGGAGAGCAGTTTTACATCTTTCACTAATTACACAGTGGCAGTTGTGTTATATCTATATGAGAGCTGCATGTGTATATAAAAAAGATACGCCCACATGCTGTCTGATGTTAAGGGAGGCTTTCCGATTCATTAATTTACAAAAGCTTTGTAATGGGTGTACTTGGCAAGTTATTCAACATAAATATAGCAACATCGATTAATAACAATTTCATTTATTTCTTTCCCTAAAAAAAAGAGAATAAAAAGTTAGAAATAATTTGTATTCGTTTATTAAGATGACCTTAAAATGCAAATTAATAAGATTGTGCATTAATTTACCTAATTATCACAGGTACAAAACTTACTGTTGGTTATAGTCTTGGGTGGCCTTTCCTTTTCCCTTCATTTGTTTCCATGGTAAAATCTAGGGTATCGCTAATTAATGGCACTTTCTCAGAGTTTACATTGGAGATCCAGGTGTATATCTAGATGTTCTGCCCCTGATGTTATCTTCACAGGGTCGGTTGCAGGCTGTGCCAAAGTTAGGGTGTGTAAGGTGTAGTTAACTTCGACTGGACATCTTTCCATGTTATCTCCAACATCCATCTCGTCACATCAAAAGAGTTGTTCTATACTACAACGGTGTAGGGAAGGAACTACAATACCGTGATGAGATATGGGAGAGAAACAACGTGTATAGAAATCGTCTTGTACATTATCAGATAATTCTGTTTCTGGTATTAACCAATTAGTTGATTCCTTTACTTGATCTTTGGAGGAAAACCTTCTTATTTTTGGAACCGTTTTAGTGGATACTTGTTGTCATTGGTCATTCTATCCGATTTTTCATTGGATGTATATCAGACAAATCGTATATTGGATAAAGAATTGGAAACCAGAAAGAACCAGTAAGCGTCAGACTATCCAAGCTAATATGAAGTTTTTGGAATTCTTCTTTTGTTGCTTTAGTGCAAGTTTCGTGGAGTCGAAAGTTTTTAAATTTCATCTTAATTGTCATCAAATCCAACAATCTCATCTCGCATACAAATGTTTAATGTCAAATTTGTAGCCTACCCAGTGTTTTCACTAAGTTTTAAAACAGGTGTTTGATTTTGAAAAAGAACCATCTGAATATTCCACTTAGTGTTTGTAATATTTCTTAAATATGCTGAAAGAATAGCATGTTCAGAGTTGATGAATAGCAGGCAATTTTTGGCAGCAACCAGGTTTTAATAGGATTATAATGCTACCTGCATGTTGTCAGATCTTCAAGACATTGTGTAGACAATTACTGATCAAAATCATAGATATCATTTAATATTAATTTTTGCATCGGTTGCATTGGCATAATTATCATCTGACTGAGCGTCTGACAGAAATCTGAAGGCAGATAATTGGAATTCTTCAGAATTGGGCTGGTCACGATGGTTTTATTTGTATGATACAGTAGCTTATCTTTTGAATGACGTCTCTTCATTCTCACGTGACAATTAAGCTTATAAGTAGATGAGGGAGGGGGTTCAGGAAGTTAGGGAAGTGAGATTGGAACCAGATAATGTATTTATAGAGACACAGCTTGGCTATAAACCTACCTATACTGTTATTTACACCACAGTCTTTGCTGCACGTTAGTTCACAGAAAGGTTTCTTCTGGGTTTAAGCTCTACAAGGTGTTTTTTCAGTAAGTACAATGTAAAGTGCTACTACTATTGATTACATCAGTGTTTTCTGTTGGATCATTTATTGGTACATGTTTATATTCTGTTGGATCATTTATTGATACATGTGTTTATTTCTGTTGGATCATTTATTGATACATGTGTATATTCTTCAGATTGGTATGTACAAGTGTATTTGTGGATTAACTATAGGATAGAAACACCTGAAGATGTGAATCTGTGGATTAATTAGGATAGAAACACCTGAGGGTGAGAATCTGTGTATTAATTAGGATAGAAACACCTGAGGGTGTGAATCTGTGGATTAATTTGGATAAAAACACCTGAGGGTGTGAATCTGTGTATTAATTAGGATAGAAATTCCTGAGGGTGTGAATCTGTGGATTAATTAGGATAGAAACACCTGAGGGTGTGAATCTGTGGATCAATTAGAACAAAACACCTGAGGGTGTGAATCGGTGGATTAATTAGGATAGAACACCTGAGAATTTACAAGTGTATCTGTGTATTAATTAGGATAGAAACACCTGAGGATGTGAATCGGAAGCTTGGTGATACAGACTGTTACAACACTCAATCAGCTGTAGGTAGGTTTTATCTAGGTGTAGGCTAATGATGATGCAAGGCTACTGCCATGAATAAGGTTATACAGATAGGTAATTTGTTTCCAAAACGATGTGCAGGTGACGTTTTTCGTTATTGTGGAGTATAAGTTGTTTACAGTGCTGTAACTGCTACAGTCCGAGGACCACACTTGTTGTGTAACCAAACTTACATGTATCATAATGATCTGAGCCAATTCTTCAGTTTGCGCCTTTGTTATTACGGTAGGTCAGTTTTGGCAGTAGAAGCTGATTTTCTGTTTTGAAGTAAGTCAATTTTCTAATTTGTAATTTTTGGCAGCTTTCATCTTTGTATTTTGTTTTCTACTTTTGATTGATTGGCTTTCATTAGTCAGTTTCCTAATTCGTGATCAGCCAAATTTTCGTTCAATAATTATTGAGTTTCCTATTTCGTCATACTTTAAGTCAGACTTCTACTTTGCAATTGTCAAATCTATACTTTCATATTAACTGATTTTTCTGCTAATAATTGGTCAGTTCCTTATGTGTAATTTGTCAGTTTTGCTATTTGTAATTGGGCAGTTTTTAACTCTGTAATTAGGGAAACTTATTGAGATGATAGCTGAAATAAGACAGAACCAGATCATTGTAGATGTAATTACGGAAACTTATTGAGATGATAGCTGAAATAAGACAGAGACAGATGATCATTGTAGATGTACTTTGGGAAACTTATTGAGATGATAGCTGAAATAAGACAGAGACAGATGATCATTGTAGATGTACTTAGAGAAACTTATTGAGATGATAGCTGAAATAAGACAGAGACAGATAATCATTGTAGATGTACTTAGAGAAACTTATTGAGATGATAGCTGAAATAAGACAGAACCAGATGATCATTGTAGATGAGATCTAACAAGTTTATTTTTGGTCAAGATTTCTATGTAATATTTGAAACCCTTTCCTGGTCAAGATTATACGTGGATAGAATATCTGAAACCATTGTAGGCTAGTATATTGGATAAGCCATCTTGAATTGGTATTTGACGGAAATTGGACCAAGGGTAACGGAAAGCAGGAGTTGAATTTGATACAGAATCAATTGATTTATTGATTTAACCATGTGAGATTCTGGTCCAGTCTGTACATAGTTTTACACTTGGTACAAATTATTCCGAAGTAGGACCTGTATTATTCCGATCGGAGGAAACCTTACTGTGCGTCGGGCTGGGGGCAAAAAGGTTCTTTCTTATTGGTGGCAAATCTGGGTCATCTTGACCTCGTTAGGATTAAGCAGACAGGTAAACTGTTCTTCAGTGTTAAAACACAAGTGTGAGAGTTAGAGTAATGTCATCTGTACCAATTCTTTGTATGTATGTAGACATTATGTAAGATTGGAGGGATACATGTTTCATTGGGGATCTCTAGATTGGGTTTGCCGTGTATGTGCCATCATTTAACATGATTCTAGGCTAATGTTCGCCTTACGATGTGAGTTAGGGATGTGAGCAGGATACAGTGAAGTTGATTGAATTAGCTGTGATATATAAAATGGTGCTGAATAGTAGGAGGAGTGGAATTAAGCCTGGATCAAGTCTATCATTGCTATTGCCAGGGGAAGTGTTATATGGACTGGTGTTTCCGCATCATACATCAGTTTAACTCTTTGTTTGTAGTATTTCTCCGATTCTAATTTAGTCTTGGTTACTTCAGAAATTGACTGTATTAAAAAAGGAATGTTTAAGAAAAAGTTTTTTTTTTTTTTTTTATAAAGTTAACTGATTTATTAATCTAGGCTGGTATGAAATGAAGCTAGAATGATTAATTTAAAAAGTTGTTTATTCAAATTGCAGGACTCTGTTTGTTATCCAGTACTTTTCTATGCAAAATTAGTGACACAATATCTGCCAACATAAAGATGTCAGCGTTATCTAGTGAAGTTTTTACCTGTCTAAGTGACAGTGTAAAGTCCAATCAGAACCACTGAGTTCCAGATGAGAATTGGTTTTCATTGACAGACACCAGCGATATTTAGATCTAATTGGATTTCTTAGCCCATAAAGATATCGGAAATTGTGCATTATTCTTTGATCACTTTGGAATTGCAAAGCCTTTGAAGATTGATATATGAAATGAAGCAAAATGTTGAGTGATCGCCAATGATTTGTTTTGTCGCCTATCAGTAAGGAATATCATTTGTGCAGGTTCTCTCGGAAAAATCATTATCTAAGTTCAATTTCACAATGAGTGATCAAAGTGACAAAACTTAATTGGAGTTAATCTCATCCTGAGGAAGGAATTGGAATTTTGTGACATAATCAGGAAGATTCTTGATTCCTTTGGATTAAAACCTTCAACATGAATTACCTATCGCCACAAGATCGTAGTCAGAGACCGCGTCGACGATCGTTGGCGCAGTTGTATACACTACCGGTCATTCCAGACAACGATGAACCTGTGGATTTTAACCAGGAACTGACGGAGGAAGAAGTGCGACAGATGATTAAACGTCAAAGTAAACGACGAGGTTCTTGTCCCGTCAACCCCAAGGTAAGACCAAACCCAAAGATATATATATATATAATGTTACCAACATTAGCAAGGTTCTGTCAATCCTAGGGTAAGACAAACCAAAAGATGTATTTATATGATATGCTATCATGCAACATCCACAAAGTCCGGTAAACCGTTGGTTGAGATGTAACCGAAAGATGTATGTCAATATAATGTTACCAGCGTCCACAAGGTTCTGTAAACCGTAGGGTGAGACATAACCCAAAGATCTATGTATATATAATGTTACCAGCGTCCACAAGGTTCTGTTAACCCTAAGGTGAGACATAGCCCAAAGATCTATGTATATATGATGTTACCAGCATCCACAAGGTTCTGTTAACCCTAGGGTGAGACATAACCCAAAGATCTATGTATATTTGATGTTACCATGGTCCACAAGTTAACCCTAAGGTGAGACATAGCCTATATATATATAATGTTACCAGCGTGCACAAGGTTCTGTAAACCCTAGGGTGCGACATAACCCAAAGATGTATGTATAATGTTACCAGCGTCCCCAAGGTTCTGTAAACCCTAGGGTGCGACATAACCCAAAGATGTATGTATATATAATATTACCAGCGTCCACAAGGTTCTGTAAACCGTAGGGTGAGACATAACCCAAAGATCAATGTATACATAATGTTACCTGCGTCCACAAGGTTCTGTTAACCCTAAGGTGAGACATAACCCAAAGATCTATGTAGGTATATTATGTTACCAGCGTCCACAAGGTTCTGTTAACCCTAGGGTGAGACATAACCCAAAGATCTATGTATATATGGTTTTACCAGCGTCCACAAGGTTCTGTTAACCCTAGGGTGAGACATACCCCAAAGATCTATGTATATATAATGTTACCAGCGTCCACAAGGTTCTGTAAACCGTAGGGTGAGACATAACCCAAAGATCTTTGTATATATGATGTTACCAGCGTCCACAAGGTTTTGTAAACCCTAGGGCGAGACATAACCCAAAGATCAATGTATACATAATGTTACCTGCGTCCACAAGGTTCTGTTAACCCTAGGGTGAGACATACCCCAAAGATCTATGTATATATGATGTTACCAGCGTCCACAAGGTTCTGTGAACCGTTGGGTGAGACATAACCCAAAGATCTATGTATATATGATGTTACCAGCGTCCACAAGGTTCTGTTAACCCTAGGGTGAGACATAACCCAAAGATCTATGTATATATAATGTTACCAGCGTCCACAAGGTTCTGTAAACCCTAGGGTGAGACATAACCCAAAGATCTATGTATATATGATGTTACCAGCGTCCACAAGGTTCTGTTAACCCTAGGGTGAGACATAACCCAAAGATCTATGTATATATGATGTTACCAGCGTCCACAAGGTTCTGTTAACCCTAGGGTGAGACATAACCCAAAGATCTATGTATATATGATGTTACCAGCGTCCACAAGGTTCTGTTAACCCTAGGGTGAGACATAACCCAAAGATCTATGTATATATGATGTTACCAGCGTCCACAAGGTTCTGTTAACCCTAGGGTGAGACATAACCCAAAGATCTATGTATATATGATGTTACCAGCGTCCACAAGGTTCTGTTAACCCTAGGGTGAGACATAACCCAAAGATCTATGTATATATGATGTTACCAGCGTCCACAAGGTTCTGTAAACCCTAGGGTGAGACATAACCCAAAGATCTATGTATATATGATGTTACCAGCGTCCACAAGGTTCTGTTAACCCTAGGGTGAGACATAACCCAAAGATCTATGTATATATGATGTTACCAGCGTCCACAAGGTTCTGTTAACCCTAGGGTGAGACATAACCCAAAGATCTATGTATATATGATGTTACCAGCGTCCACAAGGTTCTGTTAACCGTAGGGTGAGACATAACCCAAAGATGTATGTATATATAATGTTACCAGCGTCCACAAGGTTCTGTAAACCCTAGGGTGAGACATAACCCAAAGATCTATGTATACATAATGTTACCTGAGTGTCCACAAGGTTCTGTAAACCGTAGGGTGAGACATAACCCAAAGATGTATGTATATGTGATGTTTCCAGCCTCCACAAGGTTCTGTTAACCCCAGGGTGAGACATAACCCAAAGATCTATGTATATTTGATGTTACCAGCGTCCACAAGGTTCTGTTAACCGTAGGGTGAGACATAACCCAAAGATCTATGTATACATAATGTTACCAGCGCCCACAAGGTTCTGTAAACCGTAGGGTGAGACATAACCCAAAGATGTATGTATATATAATGTTACCAGCGTCCACAAGGTTCTGTTAATCCTAGGGTCAGATGTAACCCAAAGATCTATATATATATGATGTTACCAGCGTCCACAAGGTTCTGTTAACCGTAGGGTGAGACATAACCCAAAGATCTATATATATATGATGTTCCCAGCGTCCACAAGGTTCTGTTAACCGTAGGGTGAGACATAACCCAAAGATCTATGTATATATAATGTTACCAGCGTCCATAAGGTTCTGTAAACCGTAGGGTGAGACATAACCCAAAGATCTATATATATATGATGTTACCAGCGCCCACAAGGTTCTGTAAACCGTAGGGTGAGACATAACCCAAAGATCTTTGTATACATAATGTCAGTATTGTGAGAACTTGAATGTTTATTAAACTATGAACAGGAGTGGGATTTTTTTGTCTAACAGTGCATACTTTAGGTCAAGGTCATTGTGTCATCTGGAATGTTCAAAATGATCTCCAGACACTTACCGTACAAATGATAACAAAAAGCAGACAGGAACGTCTGTAATATTTACATTCAGTGGTAATACCCAGATCACAGAATGATTTTCTCTAAAACTGTTCAACCGTGATGGACAAACTATTATGCTTTTGATACTCACAATGGGGCATTATATCACAGGTCCATTGAGTTGTCTAACAATCAAAACACTTGCTTGGAATTACTTTGACTTCACACTACACTTTCCCTCCTAGAAGTAGCATGATTTATATACTAGTTTTATGAAGGAATAAAGAGATGCTTCAATCTCTATATATTCTCAATGTCATTATATATAGTAGGACGAGGAATAGTGATAAAGATAGTGCCGTCTCTGGCGCTCAAACCTGCGACCCTTGGTTCTCAAGCTTGATGCTCTAGTGCTGAGCTAGAGGGAAATTCCCCACAGCTGACACTTGTAAGGCAACTTAATCAATGCACATGTTTTACATCATGATAGGTAGAGAAAATGAGTAACCATATCAGATATCGCAATATGTCAAAGTGGCAGCCTTGGACTGTGAACAATTGGAAAACTTCACTGTAATTAATACAGTAACATCAGGACCAGGGACGTATTGGTCCAGGTATAACGCGCTAATGATGAATTGCTTGTAACACAGCTAGAGGTGTCTCTGTGGTCATGCAACAGTCTAGTCACTTGTTACCGACAATTTGGCCAGAGAAATTGTCCTGTGGGGTATGTCCATGCATCTAGTCACTTGTTACTGACTTGTCTAGAGGTGTGTCACAGTAAACAATCTAGTCACTTTATACTGACTCGTCTAGAGGTGTGTCACAGTGAACTATCTAGTCACTTGTAACTGACTTGTCTAGAGGTGTGCCACAGTGAATAATCTAGTCACATGTTACTGACTCGTCTAGAGTTGTGTCACAGTGAACAATCTACTTACATGTTACTGACTTGTCTAGACTTGTGTCACAGTGAACAATCTAGCCACATGTTACTGATTAGTTGTGTCACAGTGAACAATCTCGTCACTTGTTACTGACTTGTCTAGAGTTGCGTCACAGTGAACAATCTAGTCACTTGTTAATGACTTGTCTAGAGGTGTGTCACAGCGAACAATCTAGTCACTTTATACTGGCTTGTCTAGAGTTGTGTCACAGTGAACTATCTAGTCACTTGTAACTGACTTGTCTAGAGGCGTGTCACAGTGAACAATCTAGTCTCTTTATACTGACTTGTCTAGAGGTGGGTCACAGTGAACAATCTAGTCACATATTACTGACTTGTCTAGAGTTGTGTCCCAGTGAACAATCTAGTCACATGTTTCTGACTTGTCTAGAGTTGTGTCACAGGGAACTATCTAGTCACTTGTAACTGACTTGTCTAGAGGTGTGTCTCAGTGAACAATCTAGTCACTTTATAATGTGTCACAGTGAACAATCTAGTGTGTCACAGTGAACAATCTAGCCACATGTTACTGATTAGTTGTGTCACAGTGAACAATCTCGTCACTTGTTACTGACTTGTCTAGATGTGTGTCACAGTGAACAATCTAGTGTGTCACAGTGAACAATCTAGCCACATGTTACTGATTAGTTGTGTCACAGTGAACAATCTAGACACTTGTTACTGACTTGTCTAGAGTTGCGTCACAGTGAACAATCTAGTCACGTTATACTGACTTGTCGAGAGGTGTGTCACAGTGAACAATATAGGCACATGTTACTGACTTGTCTAGAGGTGGGTCACAGTGAACAATCTAGTCACTTGTTAATGACTTGTCTAGAGGTGTGTCACAGTGACCAATCTAGTCACTTTATACTGACTTGTCTAGAGTTTTGTCACAGTGAACAATCTAGTCACGTTATACTGACTTGTCGAGAGGTGTGTCACAGTGAACAATCTCGTCACTTGTTACTGACTTGTCTAGAGTTGCGTCACAGTGAACAATCTAGTCACTTTCTACTGACTTGTCTAGAGGTGTGTCACAGTAAACAATCTAGTCACTTTATACTGGCTTGTCTAGAGTTGTGTCACAGTGAACAATCTAGACACTTGTTACTGACTTGTCTAGATGTGTGTCACAGTGAACAATCTAGTAACTTTATACTGACTTGTCTAGAGGTGGGTCACAGTGAACAATCTAGTCACTTGTTAATGACTTGTCTAGAGGTGTGTCACAGCGAACAATCTAGTCACTTTATACTGACATGTCTAGAGTTGTGTCACAGTGATCAATCTAGTCACTTTATACTGACTTGTCTAGAGTTGTGTCACAGTGAACTATCTAGTCACTTGTAACTGACTTGTCTAGAGGTGTGTCACAGTGAACAATCTAGTCACTTGTTACTGACTTGTCTAGAGGTGTGTCACAGAGAACAATCTAGTCACTTTATACTGACTTGTCTAGAGGTATGTCACAGTGAACAGTCTAGTCACTTTATACTGACTTGTCTAGAGTTGTGTCCCAGTGAACAATCTAGTTACATGTTACTGACTTGTCTAGAGTTGTGTCACAGTGATCAATCTAGTCACTTTATACTGACTTGTCTAGAGGGATGTCACAGTGAACAATCTAGTCACTTTATACTGAATTGTCTAGAGGAGTGTCACAGTGAACAATCTAGTCACTTTATACTGACTTGTCTAGAGGTATGTCACAGTGAACAATCTAGTCACTTTATACTGAATTGTCTAGAGGTGTGTCACAGTGAACAATCTAGTGACTTTATACTGATTTGTCTAGAGGTGTGTCACAGTGAACAATCTAGTCACTTTATACCGACTTGTCTAGAGTTGTGTCACAGTGAACAATCTATTCACTTGTTACTGACTTGTCTAGAGGTGTGTCACAGTGAACAATCAAGTCACTTGTTACTGACTTGTCTAGACGTGTGTCACAGTGAACAATCTAGCCACATGTTACTGATTTGTCTAGAGGTATGTCACAGTGAACAATCTAGTCACTTTATACTGAATTGTCTAGAGGTGTGTCACAGTGAACAATCTAGTGACTTTATACTGATTTGTCTAGAGGTGTGTCACAGTGAACAATCTAGTCACTTTATACCGACTTGTCTAGAGTTGTGTCACAGTGAACAATCTAGTCACTTTATACTGAATTGTCTAGAGGAGTGTCACAGTGAACAATCTAGTCACTTTATACTGAATTGTCTAGAGGTGTGTCACAGTGAACAATCTAGTCACTTTATACTGACTTGTCTAGAAGTGTCTCACGGTGAACAATCTAGTCACTTTATACTGACTTGTCTAGAGGTATGTCACAGTGAACAATCTAGTCACTTTATACTGACTTGTCTAGAGTTGTGGCACAGTAAACAATCTAGCCACATGTTACTGATTTGTCTAGAGGTATGTCACAGTGAACATTGTAGTCACTTTATACTGACTTGTCTAGAGGTGTCTCACAGTGAACAATCTAGTCACTTTATACTGACTTGTCTAGAGGTGTCTCACAGTGAACAATCTAGCCACATGTTACTGATTTGTCTAGAGGTATGTCACAGTGAACAATCTAGTCACTTTATACTGATTTGTATAGAGGTGTCTCACAGTGAACAATCTAGTCACTTTATAATGACTTGTCTAGAGGTGTGTCACAGTGAACAATCTAGTCACTTTATACTGTCTTGTCTAGAGTTGTGTCACAGTGAACAACCTAGTCACATGTTACTGACTTGTCTAGAGTTGTGTCACAGTGAACAATCTAGTTACATGTTACTGGCTTTTCTAATATCTTTTAAGCCTAATGCTCATAGAGATGGTAGCACAAAATATGTACTCCAGAAAACCTGAGTCTTTATTCAAGGGAATGTATGTCATTATTATATTGTGAACCATGTAGTTGCTTGCTAAAGCGTTAAATTATTTAGTCTGTTATTTCTGTCTCTGCAAGAAAAAATAATCTTTTAGCTCTCACAGTCATCACACCTTCAGTCCTTGGTTAGAATTTTTATGGAGAAAAGTTGAGAATCAGAGAATGACCTTGACATTGAATAAACCGATATAGTATAGTAAGAACAACTGTATACTACCTGTGATGCTTGCGAGGAGGCATATTAAGCCCTTAAAAAGCATGTAAAATAGGTTAACAGGTGGCACAGAATCTCAATGTTCCTCAATTAAACCTTGTGTACAGATTGCTTATACGTGAAGTCTGTCAAACAAGGGGGTGAGCTAATTGCCGGGCACCATGGTTTATAATTGATAAAACAGGATTTGTTTAGATTACATTACAGTTAATAAAGCTATGCAATGTATGTGTAGGATAGTTGTATTTCCAGCGACGTCTGTTGAGTCATATTAGTCAACGTCGATCCTTGTCTGCACAAAGGTTTCTGTGCAATAAGTCTTAAAGGATTACTGTCATTTTCGTAAAACTCCCTGATATTGACCATATATATCATAGACATCTGACATTCAATACGAACCCCGGCCCAGTAGCCATCTTGGATTTTGAATTTAAGTGTAGAACTCTTTTATTTGGGAGGTACATATATCACAGTATTAAATAGCATATGATTTATCGAAATGCCTGATTATGTGTGACTTTGCTGAAAGGATTAAGTGTATCAAAAAACTCCTTTGAAATTACCTTAGATGACAAACCGAAGAACTCCGTCCTTATAGAATTGCTTAATCGTTATTCAGGAGATTTAAAGTGACTTTATATTCACCATGAATGCATAACGATATTGCCCTGCTATAACATCATCAGAGGCCCTGAGTACCACTGTATAACTATGAGCCTTGTAATTGGCATGTCCTTTGAGTGTTTAAGCATCAAGTTACACCCATTAAACATGTGCTTGCTCCTAAAAAAAAATTCAATTCAAACAGGTCGTCCTCAATTTGTGCACATTTTCTTCTTCTTGTGAAAGATTCATAAAGCTTGGTTTCCATTTGACAGACTTGTTTACTGTTCAGGCTAGCTTGCTATCATGCAGTGTCTACAATGATCTTATAGTTTTTTTCTATCGGTATGTTGGCTTGAGCAAGTCCATAAATGTGTGACCCAAGAAAAGTTCTGCATAAGTTTGTAGGCAAGACTAATCTTCTTTTTTTTTAAATTACACCAACTTTAAAGGTATTGCATAATATTTTATAAACCTTTTCATGCCTTCTGCACTATAAAGAGACTTGCAATCTTGAAAGACTTACAGAAATTGTTTTAATTTGAAGGGGGAAAAAAGCTTGAAACACAAAAGAAGATATTTCAACATATTCAGCATGAAAACAACTAAACACTGTCTTATTTATCAAATGATTTCAAACAGCACAGAACTCTTAGAATTTTGACCACAGCTGTGTTCAGAGAGATGTAACCTTACAGTGAAGAGTCCAGACACTTAGGTTACAGAGCTATGTTTACATAGAGAAGTCACAGCAGTGTCCCTACCACATTGTGTAATCTACTGAACTGAAATTCAGCCATAAATCCACAGATACATCTGTTTTGGTGATATCAAGGTGTGAGAATAAGAGATAAAGTATTGTGTATTGCCCAATGGAACATTATGTATAGAGATTGTCCACGCTGTATTTGTGTAGACTGGGTTGAATATAACTCATCATTACTTCACTCATTAGGTAGTAACTCATGATCATACAGTAAAACGTGTCTAAACAGAACATTACTGGGACTGTTTATAGCAAAACCTGTCTAAACAGAACACGATTGGGACTGTTTATAGCAAAACCTGTCTAAACAGAACATTAATGGGACTTTATAGTAAAACCTGTCTAAACAGAACATTACTGGGACTGTTTATAGTAAAACCTGTCTAAACAGAACATGACTGGGACTGTTTATACTAAACCAGTCTAAACAGAAAATTACTGGGACTGTTTATTGTAAAACCTGTCTAAACAGAACATGACTGGAACTGTTTATAGTAAAACCTGTATAAACAGAACATGACAGGGACTGTTTATAGTAAACCAGTCTAAACAGAACATGACTGAACTGTATAGTAAAACCTGTCTAAACAGAACATGACTGGGACTGCATGTTTATAGTAACCAGTCTAAACAGAAAATTAATGGGACAGTTTATAGTAAAACTTAACTAAACTGAAAATTATTTCTGTTCAATTAAACAGATTTCATTACAGGTTTCCAGAGGATGTGGAATACACTTGAAACAGTTTGCACCTTTGTATAATTTGATGCAGAAAACTCTTAAAAGTTTTCACTTACATTCTGTTAAAGATTTTCTGGTCTTCAGTTTAAGGATGCTTTCCTGTATTAACTCATTCACCCCTGAAATTTCATAATGAACTATTCCATCCTTTGAATTGGCAGAGTTCAAATGTGTCTTCAGGGGTTAAAGAGTTCAGGAAGAGATCCTGGAGATGTGAGTAGGAAGGGGAGGGATAGTAGTAATATTTCGAGGCTTGCTTGGCTATATATACAACCCAGCTGCCATAAACCTTATGATAAGATTGTAACTAGGTTGACTTATCCAGACAAACATCTGATGTCTTTTTTTATTAATTAGATTAAGTTGTAATCAAAATCAAATTAAACCTTAAGACTTGTGAGAATATTTCTTTGAGATAAGTATGATGGTGCACACAGACAGGTACCTGAACAGTTACATTTAAAATGTTGATATGATACTTTAAGACGCTTTTAAGAATGTAGATGGTTAGACAGTAAAGATATGTCTTTACCATCTTTTAGATATGTTTAGAAGGTCATCATAAATTGAATCACCAACCAGGAGTCATTTCCATACCCACAAGCACACTGCATAATGTATTTTTTTTTTTATTAAAATGCTGTAAACCACACTGGTCCCCATGACCTTGATTGACCTTTGCTGACACTGGTTGACCCTGACTTATTCAGCTGGTTTGAGGTGAAGGGAGGTGCTGTAGACCTCACTGTTTCTCCATGACCTTGACTGACCTTGACCCTGACTGACCCTGACTAGACCTGGCTGATCTGAAGTGACACCAGCTATAGATTCAGAGGTGCTATTAGACCACACAGGTTCCCCCACTACTCTGACTGACCTTGACCCTGACTGACCTGATCTGAAGTGACACCAACTATAGATTCAAAGGTGCAATTAGACCACACAGGTTCCCCCACTACTCTGACTGACCTTGACCCTG